>NC_041384.1:627371178-627671178 GCF_002162155.2 Triticum dicoccoides | reverse complement strand
TGCTTACTTCCGGCAAGGCTCTTGTAAACACCTTTCTCTATAATTCCCTTCAATAAGCTATTTTCTTGCTCAAGTGTAACTTGGCTAAGAGAATCATTAGTGGAATCAAGAGAACTACTAGAAGCAACAATATTGGATTTAGCATGATTATTGTTACTACTAGAGGAAGAATCTTTCTTGTTCTTGTAACTAGACTTGACTTGAGGCATGTAAGTGGATAAGAGTAAACACTTGGCAATGTAAGAAGAACTTTTCTTATGAAGATCATCATTGATTGCTTTTAAGAACTCATGCTCTTACTCAAGGTTGAGCTTTTCAAAGCGTAATTTCTCATGAGTCCTTAAAAGTTCTCGATGATATCCTAAGATAGTTTCATGAGCTAACTTAAGAGTGTTTAGTTCTTTAGTTAGAGACTCAATCTTCTCCTTATGATTGTCATTCATTTTATCTTGATTAGCATGATTAATTGACGTTTCATCACAGTATTCATCACTAGAGTTGTCAACAAGTAAATCATCATCACCTAACAAGTCATCTTCATCACTATTGAAATCAACATACTCGGGGTGTGATACCTTTGGACCTTTATCCATGAAGCATGTTCCAACTCCTTCATTTGGTGAGTCAAATATGTCGTAGGAGTTGGTTGTCACAACTGCTAGACCGGCAACACCTTCATCTTGAGTATATTTGGAGTCGGAGTGATAGCTTCTCTCGGAGTGGTTGTCGGAGTCGGAGTCGGATACCCATTCACCAACATGAGCTTGATGTCTTCGTTTTGTGTAGCTCCTTGATGACTTGTCCTTTCTTTCTGAATCCTTGCTTCTCCGTGAGGGTCTTCATTCATAACGATCATCTCTACTCCTTCTTTCTCTAGATGGTGATTCTTCTCTTCTACTTCTTCTCTTGGGAGAATCTTCTCTTCTCTTGTAGGGGGGTGTACACTCATTGGAATAGTGTCCGGGCCTTCCACAATTGTAGCAGTTTCGCTCTCGACTAGAAGATCTTTTGTCATTGTAGGACCTTGACTTGGAGCTTCTCTCTTTGCTTCTACTCTTGTAGAACTTGTTGAAGTTCTTCACCATTAAGCTCAATTCTTCATTGAAGGTTTATTTCTCACTCGATGATGTGGGGGCTTCACATGAGGCTTTGTAAGCACCACTTGATTTGTTGTGAAGTTCCTCTTTATCCTTGAGTGACATCTCAAGAGCAACAATTCTTCCGATGACTTCCGTTGGCTTGAGATCTTTGTAATTTGGCATCATTTGGATCAATGTGCACACAGTATCATATTTTCCATCCAAGGCTTTTAGGATCTTCTTGATGATGAATCTATTGGTCATCTCTTCACTCCCTAAGCCGGCAATCTCATTTGTAATAAGAGCAAGCCTAGAGTACATTTCAGCAACACCTCACCATCCTTCATTTTGAACTTGTCAAGTTGACTTTGAAGCACATCCAATTTGGATTCCTTGACGGAGTCGGTACCTTTGTGCATATCTATCAAAGTATCCCAAATTTCCTTTGCATTCTCAAGACGGCTGATTTTGTTGAATTCTTAGGGGCACAATCCGTTGAAGAGGATATCACAAGCTTGAGCGTTGTATTGCAGCATTTTCAACTCTTCCACGGTGGCTTCACGATTCGGTTCTTCCCCGTCAAAGAATTCACCTTGCAAGCCAATACACACAATAGCCCAAACGGCGGGGTTATGTCCAAGAATATGCATTTTCATCTTATGCTTCCAACTAGCAAAATTAGTGCCATCAAATTAAGGACCTCTACGGTGATAATTTCCCTCGCTAGACTCCATACTCTCCTAGGTTGTGAAACCAAGGCTATGACCGCCAAAAGCTATGGAAATCAAAGCAAATGGAGACCAAAGCTCTAATACCACTTGTAGGATCGAAAGTATGTCTAGAGGGGGGTGATTAGACTACTTGACCAAATAAAAATCTAGCCTTTTCCCAATTTTAGTTCTTGGCAGATTTTAGCTATCTTAGCACAAGTCAAGCAATCTCCACACAATTCAAGCAAGCATGCAAAAGAGTATATGAGCAGCAGAAAGTAAAGCATGCAACTTGCAAGAATGTAAAGAGGAGGGTTTGGAGGATTCAAACGCAATTGGAGACACGGATATTTTTGTCGTGGTTCCGATAGGTGGTGCTATCGTACATCCACGTTGATGGAGACTTCAACCCATGGAGGGTAACGGTTGCACGAGTCCACGGAGGGCTCCACCCACGAAGGGTCCACGAAGAAGCAACCTTGTCTATTCCATCACGGCCGTCGCCCACGAAGGACTTGCCTCACTAGCGGTAAATCTTCACGAAGTAGGCGATCTCCTTGCCCTTACAAACTCCTTAGTTCAACTCCACAATCTTGTCGTAGGCTCCCAAGTGACACCTAGCCAATCTAGGAGACACCACTCTCCAAGAAGTAACAAATGGTGTGTTGATGATGAACTCCTTGCTCTTGTGCTTCAAATGATAGTCTCCCCAACACTCAACTCTCTCTCACAGGATTTGGATTTGGTGGAAAGAAGATTTGAGTGGAAAGCAACTTGGGGAAGGCTAGAGATCAAGATTCATATGGTTGGAATGGAATATCTTGACCTCAACACAAGTGTAGGTGGTTCTCTCTCAGAAAATATGTATTGGAAGTGTAGGTATGTTCTGATGGCTCTCTCCATGAATGAAGAGTGGGTGGAGGGGTATATATAGCCTCCACACAAAATCTAACCGTTACACACAATTTGCCAAACTCGGTGGGACCGAATGGTTAAACTAGGTCGGACCGATTCAGCAAACTTAGTGACCGTTAGGATTTTCGGTGGGACTGAGATGCAACTCGGTAGGATCGATATGGTTACGGTTAGGGCATAACGTAATCTCGGTGTGACCGATTACACAAACTCGGTGGGACCGATTTTGGTAATAAGCTAACCAGAGAGTTGGTCAGGTAAACTCGGTGGGACCGATTCCCTCATCTCGGTGAGACCGAAATGTTACAAAAGGGAAACAGAGAGTTTACATTGCAATCTCGGTGGGACCGATCGCTCATCTCGGTAAGACTAAAACGTTACGAAGGGAAACAGAGAGATTACAATCCCATCTCGGTGAGACCGAGATCCCTATCGGTGAGACCGATTTGCCTAGGGTTTGTGGCAGTGGCTATGACATTTGAAACTCGGTGGCGCCGGATAGAAAGAATCGGTGGGGCCGAGTTTGACTTTTGGTTAAGTCGTATGTGGATGTGGGAAGGTAGTTGAGGATTTTGGAGCATATCACTAAGCATTTTGAGCAAGCAAGCCATTAAGCAACACCTCATCCCTCCTTGATAGTATTGGCTTTTCCTATAGACTCAATGTGATCTTGGATCACTAAAATATAAAATGTAGAGTCTTGAACTTCAAGCTTGAGCCAAACTTTTTATCCTTAGAATTTTGAGGGATCCACTTTCCTCATCCATGCCATGCCATTCATTGAGCTTTTCCTGAAATATTAATCTTGGAATAATGTTAGCTCAATGAGCTATATGTTGTTAGGAATTACCAAAACCACCCAGGGATAGTTGCACTTTCAATTCCACATCAAAAATTCTGTTTTTATCATTTACCTACTCGAGGACGAGCAGGAATTAAGCTTGGGGATGCTGATACGTCTCCAACGTATGTACAATTTTTGATTGTTCCATGCTATTATATTATCTATTTTGGATGTTATTGGGCTTATTTTTACACTTTTACATTATTTTTGGGAATAACCTATTAACCGGAGGCCCGGCCCAAATTGTTGTTTTCTTGCCTATTATAGGGTTTCGATGAAAAGGAATATCAAACGGAGTCCAAACGGAATGAAACCTTTGGGAACGTGATTTTCTCAACGGAAGCAATCCAGGAGACTTTGAGTATATGTCAAGCAAGCAACGAGGCAGCCACGAGGCAGGGGGGCATGCCCTCCACCCTCATGGGCCCCTCGTTGCTCCACCGACGTACTTCTTCCTCCTATATATATCCATATACCCCCCCAAACATCGAACAGCTGAATAGATCGGGAGTTCCGCCGCTAGAAGCCTCCGTAGCCGCCGAAAGCCAATCTAGACCCATTCTGGCACCCTGCCGGAGGGGGGAAATCCCTCTCCGATGGCCATCTTCATCATCCCGGTGCTCTCCATGACGAGGAGGGAGTAGTTCACCCTCGGGGCTGAGGGTATGTACCAGTAGCTATGTGTTTGATCTCTCTCTCTCGTGCTCTTGAGGTGGTACGAATTTAATGTATCGCGAGCTTTGCTATTATAGTTGGATCTTATGATGTTTCTCCCCCTCTACTCTCTTGTGATGAATTGAGTTTTCCCTTTGAAGTTATCTTATCGGATTGAGTCTTTAAGGATTTGAGAACACTTGATGTATGTCTTGCATGTGCTTATCTATGGTGAAAATGGGATATCACGTGATCCACTTGATGTATGTTTTGGTGATCAACTTGTGAGTGTCGTGAACTTATGCATAGGGGTTGGCACACGTTTTCATCTTGACTCTCCTGTAGAAACTTTGGGGCACTCTTTGAAGTTCTTTGTGTTGGTTGAATAGATGAATCTGAGATTGTGTGATGCATATCGTATAATCATACCCACAGATACTTGAGGTGACCTTGGAGTATCAAGGTGACATTAGGGTTTTGATTGATTTGTGTCTTAAGGTGTTATTCTAGTACGAACTCTATGATAGATCGAACGGAAAGAATAGCTTCATGTTATTTTACTAAGGACTCTTGAATAGATCGATCAGAAAGGATAACTTTGAGGTGGTTTCGTACCCTACCATAATCTCTTCGTTTGTTCTCCACTATTAGTGACTTTGGAGAGATTCTTTGTTGCATGTTGAGGGATAGTTATATGATCCAATTATGTTATTATTGTTGAGGGAACTTGCACTAGTGAAAGTATGAACCCTAGGCCTTGTTTCAACGCATTGCAATACCGTTTGTGCTCACTTTTATCATTAGTTACCTTGCTATTTTTATATTTTCAGATTACAAAAACCTATATCTACCATCCATATTGCACTTGTATCACCATCTCTTCCCTGAACTAGTGCACCTATACAATTTACCATTTTATTGGGTGTGTTGGGGACACAAGAGACTCTTTGTTATTTGGTTGCAGGGTTGTTTGAGAGAGACCATCTTCATCCTACGCGTCCCACAGATTGATAAACCTTAGGTCATCCACTTGAGGGAAATTTGCTACTGTCCTACAAACCTCTGCACTTGGAGGCCCAACAACGTCTACAAGAAGAAGGTTGTGTAGTAGACATCATACGATGCCTCAAGAGAATACCAAATTGTGTGAATTTTCCAACACTAATAACAATGATTTTATTAGTACTCCGATTGCTCCCGCCACTAGTGCGGAACCTTAGGAAATTAATGCCGCTTTGCTAAATCTTGTTATGAAAGATCAATTTCTGGCCTTCCTAGTGAAGATGTCGCATCCCATCTTAATAATATTGTTGAGTTTTGTGATATGCAAAAGAAAAAAATATGTGAATAATGATACTATTAAATTGAAGCTATTTTCATTCTCACTTCGAGATCGTGATAAAACTTGGTTTTCATCTTTGCCTAAAAATAGTATTGGTTCATGGAATAAGTGTAAATATGCTTTTATTTCCAAGTATTTTCCTCCCGCTAAGATCATCTCCCTTAGGAACGATCTTATGAATTTTAAGAAACTTGATCATGAACATGTTGCACAATCTTGGGAGAGGATGAAATTGATGATACGAAATTGCCCTACTCATAGTTTGAATTTGTGGATGATTATACAAAAAATTTATGCCGAATTGAAGTTTGCTTCTAGAAATATTTTAGATTCGGCCGCAGGAGGTACTTTTATGGAAATCACTTTAGGAGAAGCTACTAAACTCCTAGATAACATTATGGTTAATTATTCTCAATGGCATACCGAAAGATCTTCCACTAGTAAAAAAGTGCATGCGATTGAAGAGATTAATGTTTTGAGTGGAAAGATGGATGAACTTATGAAATTGTTTGCTAGCAAGAGTGCTTCTATTGATCCTAATGATATGCCTTTGTCTACTTTGATTGAAAATAATAATGAATCTGTGGATGTGAATTTTGTTTGTAGGAACAATTTTGGTAATAGCGTGTATAGAGGTAATTTTAATCCTAGGCCCTTTCGTAGTAATTCCTATAATAATTATGTTAATTCCTACAACAATTCTTATGGAAATTATAATAATATGCCCTCTGATTTGAGAATAGTGTTAAAGAATTTATGAGTTCGCAAAATAATTTCAATGCTTTGGTTGAAGAAAAATTGCTTAAGATTGATGATTTGGCTAAGAACATGGATATAATTTCTCTTGATGTTGATTCTTTGAAACTTAGATCTATTCCACCCGAGCATGATATTAATGAGTCTCTCAAAGCTATGATAATTTCCATCTATGAGTGCATAGAAAGAACCGCTAAAATGCGTGCTAAACGAGATTGGTTTGTAAAAACGTGTTCTTCTAGTTTTCATGAAAATAATGATGAAGATTTTAAAGTGATTGATGTGAATCCTATTGAATCTTTGTTTCCCAATATAAATCTTGATAAAGATGGGACTAAAGATGAGTCAACTTTAGTTAAAAGGCGTCACAATTATTCGGAGTTTTTAGATCTTGATGCAAAAATTGATAAAAGTGGGATTGGAGAGGTCAAAAATTTAAGTAGCAATAAACCCACTCTATTGGATTTCAAGGAATTTAATTATTATAATTGTTCTTTAATAGATTGTATTTCCTTGTTTCAATCCATGTTGAATTATCATCATGCTTATAATCAAAACAAAGCTTTTTCTAAACATATCATTGATGCTATGATGCAATCTTTTGAATAAAAGCTTGAATTGGAAGTTTCTATCCCTAGAAACCTTTATGATGAGTGGGAACCTACTATTAAGATTAAGGTTAAAGATTATGACTGCCATGCTTTGTGAGATTTGGGTGCTAGCATTTCCATGATTCCAAAAACTTTATGTGATGTGTTAGGTTTCCGTGAATTTGATGATTGCTCTTTAAATTTGCATCTTGCGGATTCCACTATTAGGAAACCTATGGGAAGGATTAATAATGTTCTTATTGTTGCAAATAGGAATTATGTGCCCATAGATTTCATTGTTCTTGATATAGATTGCAATCCTACTTGTCCTATTATTCTTGGTAGACCTTTCCTTAGAACAATTGGTGCAATTATTGATATGAAAGAAGGAAACATTAGATTTCAATTTCCGTTAAGGAAGTGCACGAACACTTTCGTAGAAAGAAAATTAAATTGCCATATGAATCTATTATGAGAGCAACTTATGGATTGCATACCAAAGATGATAATACCTAGATCTATTCGTGTTTTGTGCCTAGTTAAGGGCGTTACACAATAGCGCTTGTTGGGAGGCAACCCAATTTTATTTTTGTTCTTTGATTTTTGTTCATGTTTTGCTTTGACCAATTCATCTATCCTCTGATTAGATGTTGTTTTGTGTTTTAATTAGTGTTTGTGCCAAGTAAGACCTTTGGAATGGCTTATGGTGATAGTTGATTTGATCTTGCTGAAAAACAGAAACTTTTGCGCTCATGAAAACAATTATCATTTTTAACCGAGGTGTGATAAAATATTAATTCTTGTTGCAGACGATTAATAAACAAATTTATTAGGTTTTCCTAATTTGTCAGAATTTTTGGAGTTACATAAGTATTTTAGAGTTACAGATTACTACAAACTATTCTGTTTTTGACAGATTCTGTTTTCTATGTGTTGTTTGCTTATTTTAATGAATCTATGGGTAGTATCATGGGGTATGAACCATGGAAAAGTTGGAATAAATTAGATATTACACCAATATAAATAAATAATGAGTTCACAACAATACCAAAAGTGTTGATTTATGTCCTTATACTAACGGAGCTTACGAATTTTCTGTTGAGTTTTGTGTTGTGCAGTTCTCAAGTTTTGGGTAAGGATTTGATGGAATATGGAATAAGGAGTGGCAAGAGCCTAAGCTTGGGGATTCCCAACCCACCCCAATTTAATATTTAAGGACAACCAAGAGCCTAAGCTTGGGTATGCCCCGGAAGGCATCTCCTCTTTCATCTTCGTCTATCGGTAACTTTACTTGAGGCTATATTTTTATTCACCACATGATATGTATTTTGCTTGGAGCGCCTTGTATGATATGAGTCTTTGCTTTTCAGTTTGCCACAATCATCCTTGCTGTACAAACCTTTTCAGAGGGACACACATGAATCGTGATTTATTAGAATACTCTATGTGCTTCACTTATATCTTTTGAGCTAGGCAATTTTGCTCTAGTGCTTCACTTATATCTTTTTAGAGCACGGCTGTAGCTTTATTTTATAGAAATTGTTAAACTCTCTTGCTTCAATTATATTATTTTGAGAGTCTCTAAACAGTATGGTAATTTTCTTTGGTTATAAATTTAGTCCTAATATGATAGACATCCAAGAGGGGTATAATAAAAACTTTCATATAAAGTGTATTGAATACTATGAGAAGTTTGATTCCTTATGATTGTTTTGAGAGATAAAGATGGTGATATTAGAGTCATGCTAGTGAGTAACTGTGGATTGTAGAAATACTTGTGTTAAAGTTTGTGATTTCCGTAGCATGCACGTATGGTGAACCGTTATGTGATGAAGTCGGAGCATGATTTATTTATTGATTGTCTTCCTTATGAGTGGCAGTCGGGGACGAGCGATGGTCTTTTCCTACCAATCTACCCCCCTAGGAGCATGCGCGTAGTACTTCATTTTGATAACCAATAGACTTTTTCAATAAGTATGTGAGTTCTTTATGACTAATGTTGAGTCCATGGATTATACGCACTCTCACCATTCCACCATTGCTGGCCTCTCTAGTACCGCGCAACTTCTGCCGGTACCATACACCCAGCATATACCTTCCTCAAAACAGCCAACACACCTACCTATTATGGCATTTCCATAGCCATTCCGAGATATATTGCCATGCGACTTTCCACCGTTCTGTTTATTATGACATGCTTCATCATTGTCATATTGCTTTGCATGATCATGTAGTTGACATTGTATTTGTGGCAAAGCCACCTTTCATAATTCTTTCATACATGTCACTCTTGATTCATTGCAAATCCCGGTACACCGCAGGAGGCATTCATATAGAGTCATATTTTGTTCTAAGTATGTAGTTGTAATTCTTGAGTTGTAAGTAAATGAAAGTGTGATGATCATCATTATTAGAGCATTGTCCCATGTGAAGAAAGGATGATGGAGACTATGATTCCCCCACAAGTCGGGATGAGACTCCGGATGAAAAAAAGAGGCCAAAAATGAGAGAAGGCTCAATAAAAAATAAAAAAATGAGAGAAAAGAGAGAAGGGGAAATGTTACTATCCTTTTTCCACACTTGTGCTTCAAAGTAGCACCATGATCTTCATGATAGAGAGTCTCCTATGTTGTCACTTTCATATACTAGTGGGAATTTTTCATTATAGAACTTGGCTTTGTATATTCCAATGATGGGCTTTCTCAAATTGCCCTAGGTCTTCGTGAGCAAGCGAGATGGATGCACACCCACTTAGTTTCTTTTCGAGCTTTCATAAACTTATAGCTCTAGTGCATCTGTTGCATGGCAATCCCTACTCACTCACATTGATGTCTATTGATGGCATCTCCATAGCCCGTTGATACGCCTAGTTGATCTGAGACTATCTCCTTCTTTTTATCTTCTCCACAACCACCTTCTATTCCACCTATAGTGATATGTCCATGGCTCACGCTCATGTATTGTGTGAAAGTTGAAAAAGTTTGAGAACTTCAAAAGTATGAAACAATTGCTTGGCTTGTCATCGGGGTTGTGCATGACTTGAATATTTTGTGTGATGAAGATGGAGCATAGCCAGACTATATGATTTTGTAGGGATAAGCTTTCTTTGGCCATGTTATTTTGAGAAGACATAATTGCCTTGTTAGTATGCTTGAAGTATTATTGTTTTTATGTCTATATTAAACTTTTGTTTTGAATATTATGGGTCTGAACATTCATGCCACAATAAAGAAAAATTATATAGATAAATATTTTAGGTAGCATTCCACATCAAAAATTCTGTTTTTTATCATTTAACTACTCGAGGACGAGCTGGAATTAAGCTTGGGGATGCTTGAAATGTCTCCAACGTATCTATAATTTTTTATTGTTCCATGCTATTATATTATCTGTTTTGGGTGTTTTATATGCATTAATATGCTATTTTATATTATTTTTGGGACTAACTTATTAACCTAGAGCCCAGTGCTAGTTTATGTTTTTTCCTTGTTTTTTAGTTTCGCGGAAAAGGAATACCAAATAGAGTCCTAACGGAATAAAACCTTCGCGATGATTTTTCTTGGACCAGAAGACACCCAGGAGACTTGGATATCAAGTTGGAGGAGCCACGAGGCGACCACAAGGGTGGAGGGCGCGCCCAGGGGGTAGGGCACACCTCCCTGCCTTGTGGGCCCCCTGACTCCCCTGACCTAATTCCTTCGCCTATATATTCACATATATTCCCAAACCACCAGAAGTATCCATGAAAACACTTTTCCACCGCCGCAACCTTCAGTACCCGTGAGATCCCATCTAGGGGCCTTTTCCGGCATCCTACCGGAGGGGGATTCGATCACGAAGGGCTTCTACATCAACTCTATTGCCCTTCCGATGAAGCGTAACTAGTTTACCATAGATCTATGGGTCCATAGCTAGTAGCTAGATGGCTTCTTCTCTCTCTTTGATTCTCAATACCGTGTTCTCCTCGATGTTCTTAGAGATCTATTTGATGTAATACTCTTTTGCGGTGTGTTTTCCGAGATCTGATGAATTGTGGATTTATGATCAGCTTGTCTATAAATATTATTTGAATATTCTATGAATTCTTATGTGCATGATTTGATATCTTTGTAATTCTCTTCGAACTACCGGTTTGGTTTGGCCAACTAGATTGGTTTTTCTTTCAATGGGAGAAGTGCTTAGCTTTGGGTTCAATCTTGCGGTGTCCTTTCCCAGTGGCAGTAGGGGAAGCAAGGCACGTATTGTATTGTTGCCATCAAGGATAAAAATATGGGGTTTACATCATAGTGCTTGAGTTAATTCCTCTACATCATGTCATCTTACTAATCTAGATGAACTTAATAATCTAGATGCAGGCAAGAGTCAGTCGATGAGTGGAGTAATAGTAGTAATCTAGATGCAGGCAAGAGTCAGTCGATGTGTGGAGTAATAGTAGTAGATGCAGAATCGTTTAGGTCTACTTGACATGGACGTGATGCCTATATTTCATAATCATTGCCTTAGATATTGTCATAACTTTGTGCTTTTCTATCAATTGCTCGACAGTAATTTTTTCACCCACTGTATTATTTGCTATCTTGAGAGAAGCCTCTAGTGAAACCTATGGCCCCCGGGTCTATTTCCATCATATAAGTTTTCGATCTACTATTTTGCAATATTTTACTTTCCGATCTATAAACCAAAAATATTTACTTTACTGTTTTGTTTTAGTTTCATCTATCTTTATCAGATCTCACTTTTGCAAGTAACCGTGAAGGAATTGACAACCCCTTTATCATGTTGGGTGCAAGTTGTTTGATTGTTTGTGTAGCGACCCGACCTCAAACGGTCAAGCCTCTGTGTATCTGTGCCATCCCTGGATCGGTATGCTGGCACACATAGTACATCAATGTATATATCAAAGTGCAATCACATGTATAAATAACGTAAAATTGATATATACCTCATAAGTCTCAGCGGAAACAAACAAACGGGTGTGGAGTCCCATCAACGCCAACGACAAGTTGAGTGTAGACCGTAACCCTACAATGTAACTCTTACTTGTCGTAGAAATTCCTGCAACATAAGACGTTGCAGCCCTGTAGGTCAGTACATTGAATGTACTGGCAAGTCACATCATAAGAATAATGAACCTATTTGTACATGCAATTTGGCTGGTGGAAAGTTCTAAGATTAGTTTTTGCATAAAGCTTGTTTTTCCCTAGAATAAAAGATATTATTCTACCACTATTGTATAGCATAGGATGAGTTGGTAAACCCAATTCAATCCATTCCCAAAGTTTCATTTAAAACCCAACTATTTAATTAAGAGTGATGAGATCTCCCATCATTTCACTACTAGATGCTCAAGTTGTCCGTAACCAGGGACACGGCTAATAGATTAGGTTTTAACACTCTGCAGAGGTTTGTGCACTTTTCCCCACAAGACTCGATTGCCTCCCTTGAAGTTCTCGCGTTGCCTGGCGTTTGAGAACAGGATGACCGAGACATGGTCTTTCAAAAGTATTCCCCCTTAACCCAGGGATAACTGATAACCCATAAGTATAGGGGATCGCAACAGTTTCTGAGGGTAAAGTATTCAACCCAAATTTATTGATTCGACACAAGGGGAGCCAAAGAATACTCTCAAGTATTAGCAGCTGAGTTGTCAATTCAACCACACCTGGAAACTTAATATCTGCAGCAAAGTGTTTAGTAGCAAAGTAATATGATAATAGTGGTAACGGTAGCAAAAGGTAATAGTAGTAAAAGTAATGTTTTTGGTATTTTGTAGTGATGATAACAATAGCAACGGGAGAGTAAATAAGCGGTGAACAATATATGGAAAGCTCGTAGGCAATGGATCAGTGATGGAGAATTATGCCGGATGCGGTTCATCATGTAACAGTCATAACCTAGGGTGACACAGAACTAGCTCTAGTTCGTTGATATAATGTAGGCATGTATTCGGAATGTAGTCATACATGCTTATGGAAAAGAACTTGCATGAAATCTTTTGTCCTACCCTCCCGTGGCAGCGGGGTCCTTACGGAAACTAAGGGATATTAAGGCCTCCTTTTAATAGAGAACCGGAACAAAGCATTAACACATAGTGAATACATGAACTCCTCAAACTACGGTCAGCACATGTAAGTATCCCGATTATTGTCACTTCGGGGTTAACGGATCATAACACATAATAGGTGACTATAGACTTGCAAGATAGGATCAAGAACACTCATATATTGATGAAAACATAATAGCTTCAGATCTGAAATCATGGCACTCGGGCCCTAGTGACAAGCATTAAGCATAGCAAAGTCATAGCAACATCAATCTCAGGACATAGTGGATACTAGGGATCACACCCTAACAAAACTAACTCAATTACATGATAGATTCCATCCAACCCATCACCGTCCAGCAAGCCTATGATGGAATTTCTCACGCACGGCAGTGAGCATCATGAAATTGGTGGTGGAGGATGGTTGATGATGATGATGGCGACGGATTCCCCTCTCCGGAGCCCCGAACGGACTCCAGATCAGCCCTCCCGAGAGGTTTTAGGGCTTGGTGGCGGCTCCGTATCGTAAAATGCGATGATTTCTTCTCTCCGATTTTTTTCTCCCCGAAACTCAATATATGGAGTTGGAGTTGGAGTCAGAGATGCAACAGGGGGCCCACGAGGTAGGGGGCGCGCGCCCCACCCTCGTGGCAAGGTGGTGGGCCCCCTGGCCTTCATCTTTTGCAGGTATTTTTCTTATTTTCTGAAAAGTGGCTCCGTGAAGTTTCAGGTCATTCCGATAACGTTTGCTCCTGCACATAAATAACACCATGGTAATTCTGCTAAAAACAGTGTCAGTCCGGGTTAGTTCCATTCAAATCATGCAAGTTAGAGTCCAAAACAAGGGCAAAACTGTTTGGAAAAAGTAGATACGTTGGAGACGTATCAACTCCCCCAAGCTTAAACCTTTGCTTGTCCTCAAGCAATTCAGTTGACAAACTGAAATTGATAAAGAAAAACTTTTACAAACTCTATTTGCTCTTGTTGTTGTAAATATGTAAAGCCAGCATTCAAGTTTTCAGCAAAGATTATAACTAACCACATTCACAATAACGCATAGGTCTCAAGTTTACTCATATCAATAGCATAATCAACTAGCAAGCCATAATAATAAATCTCGGATGACAACACTTTCTCAAAACAATCATAATATGATATCACAAGATGGTATCTCGCTAGCCCTTTCTGAGACCGCAAAACATAAATGCGGAGCACCTTTAAAGACCAAGGACTGACTAGACATTGTGATTCATGGTAAAAGAGATCCAGTCAAGTCATACTCAATGTAAACTAACAATAATGAATGCAAATGACAGCGGTGCTCTCCAACTGGTGCTTTTTAATAAGAGGATGATGACCCAGCATAAAAGTAAATATATATTGGCCCTTCATAGAGGGAAGAAGGGATTTGTAGAGGTGCCAGAGCTCGGTTTTGAAACAGAGGTGAATAATATTTTGAGCGGTATACTTCCATTGTCAACATAACAACCAAGAGATGGCGATATCTTCCATGCTACACACATTATAGGCGGTTTCCAAACAGAATGGTAAAGTTTATACTCCCCCTTCCACCAACAAGCATCAATCCATGGCTTGCTCGAAACAACGAGTGCCTCCAACTAACAAGAGTCCCAGGGGGAGTTTTGTTTGCAATTATTTTGATTTAGTTTGCGTAAAGCATGGGACTGGGCATCCCGGTGACCAACCATTTATCTCGTGAATGAGGAGCGGAGTCCACTCCTCTTGAGAATAACCCACCTAACATGGAAGATACAAACAGCCCTAGTTGATACATATTCGAGCATACAAAACAGGATATTTATTTGAAGGTTTAGAGTTTGGCACATACAAATTTACTTGGAAAGGCAGGTAGATACCGTATATAGGTAGGTATAATGGACTCATGTGGAATAACTTTGGGGTTTATGGAGTTTGGATGCACAAGCAGTATTCCCGCTTAGTACAAGTGAAGGCTAGCAAAAGACTGGGAAGCAACCAGCTAGAGAGCGACAACAGTCATGAACATGCATTAGAATTAATCAACACCGAATGCAAGCATGAGTAGGATATAATCTACCATGAACATAAATATCGTGAAGACTATGTTGATTTTGTTTCAACTACATGCGTGAACATGTGCCAAGTCAAGTCACTTAAATCATTCAGAGGAGGGTACCTGTCAGGACCCCGATTCCAAGTCACATCGATCTAGCCGGTAACACCTCATATCACTTTGCGGCCTCACGCACGGTATTCCCACGGGTGTCACCTTACCATGGCCTGGGACCGTTTGCGCCTTTTGGCTCACGTATATGATAATGTCGCTAGCATCCATATGACAGAGAACCCGGGCCGACATGGCTAGTCGTGAACCCAAAGCGGCACTAACCTATGGGGACAGGCATACATGAATCACATCGAGCATGTCGGTCAGCAGCGTGTGAATCCGGGCTATAGCACTGGGCTAACAGGACTCCGGGAACACGGGCTGTAGCAGGCTAGGCAGGACTTCGGATGTCACCGCGTGGCATTTCCCCGAAGGGACAGACACAGGAACGAAGTGAAACACATGCCGGCTAGTCAAGTGATCTGAGCAGTAGTGCTGGGCTAGCAGGACTCCGATGAACCGGGCTGTAGCGGACTACTATGGCTCAAGGAAGAACTGGACTACATTTCCCCATAAGAGAGGCTGCCAAGGATAAACAACTAGATTGTCGGATCCCACACATACCAAGCATTTCAATCATACACACAATATGCTCGATATGTGTAAATACAACATGGCATCACAACATAACTCTACGACTCAAAGTATTTATTCATTAGGCTCCGAGGAGCGAGATATTACAAACATGGGTCTTATGACCCAACACATAGAGCATACAAGCAACAAGCACATGCGGAAGCTTAACTTGTCTGAGTACAGACAACTACAAATGAAGAAGGCTGAGAAGCCTGACTATCTACCAGATCCTGCCAAGGGTACAAGATCGTAGCTGAGGTATCAGGCTAAACGTCGAAGTCCACGCGGAACTACTAGCAAGACTGACGTCTCTCTGCAAAACATAAAATAGGCAAACGTGAGTACAAATGTACCCAGCAAGACTTACATCAGAACTAGCTACATATGCATCGGTATCAACAAGGGGGGGTGGTGGAGTTTAACTGCAGCAAGCCAGCTTTAACTCAGTGGCTAACCTGAACTACGACTGCAAGCAACTCTTTTGAGGTGGCGCACACGAGTCCACAAATTCACCATTCAATACACCACTATGGATCCGCTCCCGTCTCCCTACGAGAAGGCCATCCATAGCACTCACACTTATCTTGCGAGTTTTAGAGTATCCACTTTCACTTGTCTATGAACTATGCAAGGGGTCCAAGTTTCCATATCCGAGGAATCCGGCTATTCGAATAGATAATGTTAACCCTGCAGGGGTGTACTTCTTCACACACGCTCCCACCACTTACCACCATATACACGTCATGTATCTCGGCAACCTTCAAGCGGAAGCCTGGCGAGGGTGTCGGCCACGGCCTACCTAAACACATAAGTCTCTAGTCCAGGTTTATCGCCTATCCAGGTTCCATCCGCAGGGAGTCCGGCCGAGGTTTCCACATACAGCCCCAAACGATGTGAACAAGGTTCCCGAGACACCAAACGGGCACCTGGTACACCATGCCATGGTGTATCTACCGCAACATAGCCCACCCCTAGGGTCAGCGCTACGCATGGCCGCCAACACATAACCTACAAACACCAGAAACTAGTTGCAACTCCTAGACAGAGTACTAGGGTGATTAAGAAGCCGAGAGGGTCAATTAAGGATCCCAATGAGTGGTAGTAGCTGTTCATGGATCACAGACACAGAACTCAGTTCCTGAGGACGGCTGCAATGAGACAACCCACCATGTACTCCTACATGGCCTCTCACCGCTACCTTTACCAAATCATGTTCACACACTTAGCTCACACACAGTAGGACATGTTCATCACTGTTCCCAATTCACCCCTGATGAATCATACCTGACTCAACTCTAAGCAGTAGCAGGCATGACAAACAAGCATGAATGAGTAGGCACATCAGGGCTCAAACAACTCCTACTCATGCTAGTGGGTTTCATCTATTTACTGTGGCAATGACATGTCATGCAGAGGATAAGGGGTTCAACTACCGCAACAAGTAACAGATGAATCGTTATTGTCCTAATGCAGTAAAAGAGAGCAGGAGCGAGAGAGTGGGCTTGTATCAGAATGAACAAGGAGGTTGTGCTTGCCTGGCACTTTTGAAGATAGAATAGCTCTTCATCGGTGTCATCGATCATGTCGTCGGAAACAACGTCTACTGAGAGGGGGCAATTACCAGCAAACAAGGAAGAATACAATCAATGCAATGCAACAATATGATGCATGATCATGACATGGCAATATGTTGTGATTTGGGCTAATGCAACAAAAAGTCATTTAAATTGAAGTGGAATTCAAAACTATATCAAATTCCAACTCCAAACCTATTATGAAATTTGCCCTAATCATGTTTCATCCTAAACATTGAGGTTAACTTGCTCAAACATGCATGAAAATGGTATAGATGGATTCCTTGAATTTTTCTAATAACTTTTCATATATAAATCTTTTCAATCTGAGTTATAGATTATTTTCTATGATTTTTCAAAGTTTTGGATATTTTCTGAAATAAATAAATCATTTAGATTTATTTAAAATGCAGAAAAGGTTTTACTGCATCAGCATGACGTAAGAGTGACGTCATCAGGTCAACTGTGGCTGGCCAGGTCAAACCTGACCAGTGGGGCCTACTGGTCAGTGACACAGTGCTGGCTCGAGTCAATGACAGGTGGGACCGGTCAAAGGCCACGTCAGCAAAGTCAACCTGACGTGTGGCCCGGTGGTTTAGTCTAAGTTAAACAGGGAATAAATCCTGGGGTTAATTAGCGCGTGGGGCCCATCCGTCAGTGGCACAGTGATTAGCTAATGGCGTCATTAGTGTTAACTAAGTGTGCCACATCGGAGTCACCGGAGTTCAGCCGGCGGCGACCAAAACCATGGCGGTAACTCGCCGGAGTTGCTCGGGTTTCGCGTATAGGCCGCGGTTTGAGCCGCGGTTGGTCTCCACGGGTAGCTGGCCTTGCAGCGCGTCGCTTGGAAGTAGTAGCCGGGCCTGGGGTGGCCGGAAAAGACGCCGACAACGACGTTGGCGGCTGCCGGAGCTCGGGCGAGCTCGGGGTCGTCGCTAGGAGGCACAACAGGAGGTGCGGAGGCGTGCTGCGGGCTCCTGGGGACACAGCGAGTGCGGTGAAGTGCTCGGTTGCGAGCTTGCGCGGGTGTGGCCACGGCTACGCCATGGCCGGTGGCGAGATGCTCTCGGGCTCGAAGAGGGCGGCGACTACACGGCGCAAATGAGCAGGGGGGAAGTGGGGATCGAAGGAGAAGCTCACGGGGAGTGCAGCGGTGGTCTTGGGGAGCTCGGGGAAGCAACGGAGCGGGCGCACGGTCGCCGGCGATCTCGGCGGACCGAGGTTGAAGAAGACGGCGATGGCGGTGCTGCGGTGCGTCCCAGCTTGCTTGACTTGGCGGAGAGGTCGGGGACGATGTGGCGGAGCGCCTGGACTAGTCGGGGAAGCGAGGGAGAGGCGGTGGACACGGCAACGACGAGAGGCGGCGATGGCTCCGCTCGGCTTTGGGAGAGAGAGCGAGAGAGAGCGAGGCAGGGAGAGAGCGAGAGCGTCAAGGGGTCCAGGGGGGTAGCGTGGCATTGCAGAGGGAGTCCAGGGCGACGAGGGGGAAGCCAGGCAGGCATCTGCCAGCGTGGCACGCCACGGCGCCGTGGCTGTCTTCTCCTCTGCCTTCTGGCAGGAGGAAGAAGACGCCCCTGCCCTCGATGGGCCGGCCAGGTGGCTGGGCTGCCAGGTGGCTAGGCCTAGCACAGGGGAGGCCCAGGTTTGTTCCTTCTCTCTCTCTCTCTCTTATTTAATTTCTGTTTTCTATTTTTCTGTAATTGTTTTGACTTAATTAAAATGCTAAGGCATTTTCTAAAACCCTGAAAATAATTGTGGGCTCTGTATGGAATATTTCCAACAGCCCTCACTTAAGTTCAGAATTATTTGGACATTTAATATATTATATAGCATTTAATTGTCCAAATGCGAATACGTATGAATTAACTCCAAAATCCAGAAATGTCCTAGAAATGTGTGCATCATTTTTGGAAGAAGTTTTCACCCATTCCAAAATTGATGAACTTTTCTAAAACCCATTTTGGGTAGATGGAAAAGATTTAATTTGACCCTAGTTGTATTTCACTTGCTGCTAGGGTTTATCAGTCCCCATTTCAAAATTAATAGAATTTAGACATGATGCATGGAGGCTAATGCAAAGGCAGGCAAGGCCTGAACTGGGGCTGTGACAGCTCACACCCCACTAAACAAGAATCTCACCCCGAGATTTAGGTGTAGGGTAAGATGAACGGGGGACACAAACTAACATAATCTTCACGATCCAGGTTGCATCCCTTAGGGTTGTTGATTCGTTGCATACGTTGGCTCTAATACCAACGCTGTCAGGACCCTGATTCCAAGTCACATCGATCTAGCCGGTAACACCTCATATCACTTTGCGGCCTCACGCACGGTATTCCCACGGGTGTCGCCTTACCATGGCCCGGGACCGTTTGCGCCTTTTGGCTCACGTATATGATAATGTCGCTAGCATCCATATGACAGAGAACCCGGGCCGACATGGCTAGTCGTGAACCCAAAGCGGCACTAACCTATGGGGACATGCATACATGAATCACATCAAGCATGTCGGTCAGCAGCGTGTGAATCCGGGCTGTAGCACTGGGCTAACAGGACTCCGGGAACCCGGGCTGTAGCAGGCTAGGCAGGACTCCGGATGTCACTGCGTGACATTTCCCCGAAGGGACAGACACAGGAACAAAGTGAAACACATGCCGGCTAGTCAAGTGATCTGAGCAGTAGTGCTGGGCTAGCAGGACTCCGATGAACCGGGCTGTAGCGGACTACTATGGCTCAAGGAAGCTCTGGACTACATTTCCCCATAAGAGAGGCTGCCAAGGATAAACAACTAGATTGTCGGATCCCACACATACCAAGCATTTCAATCATACACACAATATGCTCGATATGTGTAAATACAACATGGCATCACAACATAACTCTACGACTCAAAGTATTTATTCATTGGGCTCCGAGGAGCGAGATATTACAAACATGGGTCTTATGACCCAACACACAGAGCATACAAGCAACAAGCACATGCAGAAGCTTAACTTGTCTGAGTACAGACAACTACAAATGAAGAAGGCTGAGAAGCCTGACTATCTACCAGATCCTGCCAAGGGTACAAGATCGTAGCTGAGGTATCAAGCTAAACGTTGAAGTCCACGCGGAACTACTAGCGAGACTGACGTCTCTCTGCAAAACATAAAATAGGCAAACGTGAGTACAAATGTACCCAGCAAGACTTACATCAGAACTAGCTACATATGCATCGGTATCAACAAGGGGGGGGGGGTGGAGTTTAACTGCAGCAAGCCAGCTTTGACTCAGTGGCTAACCTGAACTACGACTGCAAGCAACTCTTTTGAGGTGGCGCACACGAGTCCACAAATTCACCATTCAATACACCACTATGGATCCGCTCCCGTCTCCCTACGAGAAGGCCATCCATAGCACTCACACTTATCTTGCGAGTTTTAGAGTATCCACTTTCACTTGTCTATGAACTATGCAAGGGGTCCAAGTTTCCATATCCGAGGAATCTGGCTATTTGAATAGATAATGTTAACCCTGCAGGGGTGTACTTCTTCACACACGCTCCCACCACTTACCACCATATACACGTCATGTATCTCGGCAACCTTCAAGCGGAAGCCTGGCGAGGGTGTCGGCCACGGCCTACCTAAACACATAAGTCTCTAGTCCAGGTTTATCGCCTATCCAGGTTCCATCCGCAGGGAGTCCGGCTGAGGTTTCCACATACGGTCCCGAACGATATGAACAGGGTTCCCGAGACACCAAACGGGCGCCCGGTACACCATGCCACGGTGTATCTACCGCAACATATGTTGGAAATATGCCCTAGAGGCAATAATAAATTAGTTATTATTATATTTCCTTGTTCATGATCATCGTTTATTATCCATGCTAGAATTGTATTGATAGGAAACTCAGATACATGTGTGGATACATAGACAACACCATGTCCCTAGTAAGCCTCTAGTTGACTAGCTCGTTGATCAATAGATGGTTACGGTTTCCTGACCATGGACATTGGATGTCATTGATAGCGGGATCACATCATTAGGAGAATGATGTGATGGACAAAGACCCAATCCTAAGCCTAGCACAAGATCATGTAGTTCGTATGCTAAAGCTTTTCTAATGTCAAGTATCATTTCCTTAGACCATGAGATTGTGCAACTCCCGGATACCGTAGGAGTGCTTTGGGTGTGCCAAACATCACAACGTAACTTGGTGGCTATGAAGGTACACTACAGGTATCTCTGAAAGTGTCTGTTGGGTTGGCACGAATCGAGACTGGGATTTGTCACTCCGTGTAAACGGAGAGGTATCTCTGGGCCCACTCGATAGGACATCATCATAATGTGCACAATGTGATCAAGGAGTTGATCACGGGATGATGTGTTATGAAACGAGTAAAGAGACTTGCCGGTAACGAGATTGAACAAGGTATCGGGATACCGACGATCGAATCTCGGGCAAGTATCGTACCGCTAGTCAAAGGGAATTGTATACGGGATTGATTAAGTCCTTGACATCGTGGTTCATCCGATGAGATCATCGTGGAACATGTGGAGCCAACATGGGTATCCATATCCCGCTGTTGGTTATTGACCGGAGAGTCATCTCGGTCATGTCTGCATGTCTCCCGAACCCGTAGGGTCTACACACTTAAGGTTCGGTGACGCTAGGGTTATAGAGATATTAGTATGCGGTAACCCGAAAGTTGTTCGGAGTCCCGGATGAGATCCCGGACGTCACGAGGAGTTCTGGAATGGTCCGGAGGTAAAGAATTATATATAGGAAGTGCTATTTCGGCCATCGGGACAAGTTTCAGGGTCACCGGTATTGTACCGGGACCACCGGAAGGGTCCCGGGGGTCCACCGGGTGGGGCCACCTGCCCCGGGGGCCACATGGTCTGTAGGGGGTGCGCCTTGGCCTATATGGGCCAAGGTCACCAGCCCCTACAGGCCCATGCGCCAAAGGGACAAGAGGAGGGGAGAGTCCTAAAGGGGGAAGGCACCTCCGAGGTGCCTTGGGGAGGATGGACTCCTTCCCCCTTGGCCGCACCCTTCCTTGGAGGAAGGGGCAAGGCTGCACCCTCCCCCTCTCCCTTGGCCCTATATATAGTGGGGGGAAGGGAGGGCAACCAAACCTAAGCCCTGGCGCCTCCCTCTCCCTCCCATGACACATCTTCCTCCTCCCACAGCGCTTGGCGAAGCCCTGTTGGAATCCCGCTACTTCCACCACCACGCCGTCGTGCTGCTGGATCTCCATCAACCTCTCCTCCCCCCTTGCTGGATCAACAAGGAGGAGACGTCGCTGCTCCATACGTGTGTTGAACGCGGAGGTGCCGTCCGTTTGGCGCTAGGATCATCGGTGATTTGGATCACGACGAGTACGACTCCATCAACCCCGTTCTCTTGAACGCTTCCGCGCGCGATCTACAAGGGTATGTAGATCCACTCCTGCCTCGTTGCTAGATGACTCCATAGATAGATCTTGGTGACACGTAGGAAAATTTTGAATTTATGCTACGTTCCCCATCAGTGGCATCATGAGCTAGGTCTATGCGTAGTTTCTATGCACGAGTAGAACACAAAGTAGTTGTGGGCGTTGATTTTGTTCAATATGCTTGCCGTTACTAGTCTTATCTTGATTCGGCGGCATCGTGGGATGAAGCGGCCCGGACCGACCTTACACGTATTCTTACGTGAGACTGGTTCCACCGACTGACATGCACTAGTTGCATAAGGTGGCTAGCGGGTGTCTGTCTCTCCCACTTTAGTCGGATCGGATTCGATGAAAAGGGTCCTTATGAAGGGTAAATAGCAATTGGCATATCACGTTGTGGTCTTTGCGTAGGTAAGAAACGTTCTTGCTAGAAACCCATAGCAGCCACGTAAAACATGCAAACAACAATTAGAGGACGTCTAACTTGTTTTTGCAGGGTATGCTATGTGATGTGATATGGCCAAAAGGATGTGATGAATGATATATGTGATGTATGAGATTGATCATGTTCTTGTAATAGGAATCACGACTTGCATGTCGATGAGTATGAAAACCGGCATGAGCCATAGGAGTTGTCTTAATTTATTTATGACCTGCGTGTCAACATAAACGTCATGTAATTACTTTACTTTATTGCTAACCGTTAGCTGTAGTAGTAGAAGTAATAGTTGACGAGACAACTTCATGAAGACACGATGATGGAGATCATGATGATGGAGATCATGGTGTCATGCCGGTGACAAGATGATCATGGAGCCCCAAGATGGAGATCAAAGGAGCTATATGATATTGGCCATATCATGTCACTATTATTTGATTGCATGTGATGTTTATCATGTTTTTGCATCTTGTTTACTTAGAATGACGGTAGTAAATAAGATGATCCCTCACTAAAATTTCAAGAAGGTGTTCCCCCTAACTGTGCACCGTTGCGAAAGTTCGTCGTTTCGAAGCACCACGTGATTATCGGGTGTGATAGATTCTTACGTTCACATACAACGGGTGTAAGACAGATTTACACACGCAAAACACTTAGGTTGACTTGACGAGCCTAGCATGTGTACAGACATGGCCTCGGAACACAAGAGACCGCAAGGTCGAGCATGAGTCCTATGGTAGATACGATCAACATGAAGATGTTCACCGATGTTGACTAGTCCGCCTCACGTGATGATCGGACACGGCCTAGTTGACTCGGATCATGTAATCACTTAGATGACTGGAGGGATGTCTATCTGAGTGGGAGTTCATAATATGAACTTGTTTATCCTGAACATAGTCAAAAAGGATTTTGCAAATTATGTCGTAACTCGCGCTTCAGTTCTACTATTTAGATATGTTCCTAGAGAAAATTTAGTTGAAAGTTGATAGTAGCAATTATGCGGACTAGGTCCATAAACTGAGGATTGTCCTCATTGCTTCATAGAAGGCTTATGTCCTTAATGCACCGCTCAGTGTGCTGAACCTCGAACGTCGTCTGTGGATGTTGCGAACATCTGACATACACATTTTGATAACTACGTGATAGTTCAGTTAAACGGCTTAGAGTTGAGGCACCGAAGACGTTTTGAAACGTCGCGAAACATATGAGATGTTTCGAGGGCTGAAATTGGGATTTCAGGCTCGTGCCCATGTCAAGAGGTATAAGACCTCCGACGATTTTTTAGCCTACAAACTAAGGGAGAAAAGCTCAATTGTTGAGCTTATGCTCAGATTGTCTGAGTACAACAATCGCTTGAATCGAGTGGGAGTTGATCTTCCAGATGAAATAGTGATGGTTCTGCGAAGTCATTACCACCAAGCTGCTTGAGCCTCGTGATGAACTATAATATATCAGGGACATATATGATGATCCTTGAGATATTCGCTATGTTTGACACCACAAAAGTAGAAATCAAGAAGGAGCATCAATTGTTGATGGTTGGTGAAACCACTAGTTTCAAGAAGGGCAAGGGAAAAAAGGGATGCTTCATGAAACGGTAAATCAGCTGCTGCTCTAGTGAAGAAACCCAAGGTTGAACCCAAACCCGAGACTAAGTGCTTCTATAATAAGGGGAACAACCACTGGAGCAGAATTACCCTAGATGCTTGGTAGATGAGAAGGCTGTCGATAGAAGTATATTGGATATACATTATGTTAATGTATACTTTACTAGTACTCCTAGTAGCACCAGGGTATTAGATACCAGTTCGGTTGCTAAGTGTTAGTAACTCGAAATAAAAGCTACGGAATAAACGGAGACTAGCTAAAGGTGAGCTGACGATATGTGTTGGAAGTGTTTCCAGGGTTGATATGATCAAGCATCGCACGCTCCCTCTACCATCGAGATTGGTATTAAAACCTAAATAATTGTTATTTGGTGTTTGCGTTGAGCATAGACATGATTGGATTATGTCTATCGCAATACGGTTATTCACTTAAAGAGAATAATGGTTACTCTGTTTATTTGAATAATACCTTCAAATGGTCTTACACCTAAAATGAATGGTTTATTGAATCTCGATCGTAGTGATACACATGTGCATGCCAAAAGATATAAGATAGTAATGATAGTACCACCTACTTGTGGCACTGCCACGTAAGTCATATCGGTATAAAACGCATGAAGAAGCTCCATGTTGATGGATCTTTGGACTCACTCATTTTTGAAAGGATTGAGACATGCGAACCATGTTTGTTGGTAGATATGCATGAAAAAACTCTATACAGATGGATCGTTTGGACTCACTTGATTTTGAATCACTTGAGACATGCAAATCATACCACATGGGCAAGATGACTGAAAAGCCTCGTTTTTAGTAAAATGGAACTAGAAAGCAACTTGTTGGAAGTAATACATTTTGATGTGTGCAGTCCAATGAGTGCTGAGGCATGTAGTGGATATCGTTATGTTCTTACTTCACAGATGATTTGAGTAGATGTTGAGTATATTTACTTGATGAATCATGAGTCTGAATTATTGAAAGGTTCAAGTAATTTCAGGGTGAAGTTGAAAGATCGTCGTGACGATAAAATATCTATGATATGATCATAGAGATGAACATCTGAATTACGAGTTTGGAACAGAATTAAGACATTGTGGAAATTGTTTCACAACTAATACAGCCTGGAACACCATAGTGTGATGGTGTGTCCGAACATCATAACTGCACCCTATTGGATATGATGCATACCATGATGTCTCTTATCGAATTACCATAATAGTTTATGGGTTAGGCATTAGAGACAACCACATTCACTTTAAATAGGGCACCACGTAATTCCGATGAGATGACACCGTATGAACTATGGTTTAGAGAAACCTAAGCTGTCATTTCTTAAAAGTTTGGGGCTGCGACGCTTATGTGAAAAAGTTTCAGGCTGATAAGCTCAAACCCAAAGCGGATAAATGCATCTTCATAGGACACCTAAAACAGTTGGGTATACCTCCTGTCTTAGATTCGAAAGCAATAAGGGATTGTTTCTGGAATCGGGTCCTTTCTCGAGGAAAAGTTTCTCTCGAAAGAATTGAGTGGGAGGATGGTGGAGACTTGATGAGGTTATTGAACCGTCTCTTCAACCAGTGTGTGGCAGGGCACATGAAGTTGTTCCTGTGGCACCTACAACAATTGAAGTGGAAGCTTATGATAGTGATCATGAAACTTCAGATCAAGTCACTCCCAAACCTCGTGGGATGACAAGGATGTGTACTACTTCAAAGTGGTACGTGATCTTGTCTTGGAAGTCATGTTGCTAGACAACAATGAACCTACGAGCCATGGAGAAGCGATGGTGGGCCCGGATTCCGATAAATGGCTCGAGGCCATAAAATCCAAGAGAGGATCCATGTATGAAAACAAAGTGTAGACTTTGGCAGAACAACTTGACGGTCGTAAGGCTGTTAGGTACATATGGATTTTAAAAGGAAGACGGACAATGATGGTAAGTATCACCATTAAGAAAGCTCGACTTGTCGTTAAGATGTTTTCCGACAAGTTCAAGGAGTTGACTACGATGAGACTTTCTCACTCGTAGCGATGCTAAGAGTCTGTTGGAATTATATTAGCGATTACTGCATTATTTATGAAATCTTGCAGATAGGATGTCAAAACATTGTTTCCTCGACGATTTTCTTGAGGAAAGGTTGTATGTGATACAACCGGAAGGTTTTGTCAATCCTGAAAGATGCTAATAAGTATGCAAAGCTCCAGCAATCCTTCTAAGGACTGGAGTAAGCATCTCGGAGTTGGAATATATGCTTTGATGATGATCAAAGATTTTGGGTTTATACAAAGTTTATGAGAAACTTGTATTTCCAAAGAAGTGAGTGGGAGCACTATAGAATTTCTGATGAGTATATGTTGTTGACATATTATGGATCAGAAATGACGTAGAATTTCTGGAAAGCATATAGGGTTATTTGGAAAGTGTTTTTCAATGGAAAGCCTGGATCAAGCTACTTGAACATTGAGCATCAAGATCTATAAGGATAGATCAAAACGCTTAATGGTACTTTCAAATGAGCACATACCTTGCCATGATCTTGAAGGTGTTCAAGATGGATCGGTCAAAGAAGGAGTTCTTGCCTGAGTTGTAAGGTATGAAGTTAAGAATTAAAGCTCGACCACGGAAGAAGAAAGAGGAAGGACGAAGGTCGTCCCCTATGCTTTTATCATAGGCTCTCTACAGTATGCTATGCTGTGTACCGCACCTGAAGTGTGCCTTGCCATGAGTTAGTCAAGGGGTACAAGAGTGATCCAAGAATGGATCACAGACAGCGGTCAAAGTTATCCTTAGTAACTAGTGGACTAAGGAATTTTCTCGATTATGGAGGTGGTAAAAGAGTTTGTCGTAAAGGGTTACGCTGATGCAAGCTTAACACCTATCCGGATAGCTCTGATTAGAGATACCGGATATGTATAATGGAGCAACAATTTAGAATAGCACCAAGTAGAACAGTTATTTGAAATGGCTCCAAATATAGCGTAGTAGCTGCATCTGCAAGATGACATAGAGATTTGCGAAGTACACACGGATTTGAAAAATTCAGACCCGTTGACTATAACATCTCTCACAAGCATAACATGATCAAGCCCAGAACTCATCGAGTGTTAATCACATGGTAATGTGAACTAGATTATTGACTCTAGTAAACTCTTTGGGTGTTAGTCACATGGGGATGTGACCTTGAGTGTTAATCACATATCGATGTGAACTGGATTACTGACTCTAGTGCAAGTGGGAGATTGTTGGAAATATGCCCTAGAGGCAATAATAAATTAGTTATTATTATATTTCCTTGTTCATTATAATCGTTTATTATCCATGCTAGAATTGTATTGATAGGAAACTCAGATACATGTGTGGATACATAGACAACACCATGTCCCTAGTAAGCCTCTAGTTGACTAGCTCGTTGATCAATAGATGGTTACGGTTTCCTGACCATGGACATTGGATGTCATTGATAGCGGGATCACATCATTAGGAGAATGATGTGATGGACAAAGACCCAATCCTAAGCCTAGCACAAGATCATGTAGTTCGTATGCTAAAGCTTTTCTAATGTCAAGTATCATTTCCTTAGACCATGAGATTGTGAAACTCCCGGATACCGTAGGAGTGCTTTGGGTGTGCCAAACGTCACAACGTAACTGGGTGGCTATAAACGTACGCTACAGGTATCTCTGAAAGTGTCTGTTGGGTTGGCACGAATCGAGACTAGGATTTGTCACTCTGTGTAAACGGAGAGGTATCTCTGGGCCCACTCGGTAGGACATCATCATAATGTGCACAATGTGATCAAGGAGTTGATCACGGGATGATGTGTTACGAAACGAGTAAAGAGACTTGCCGGTAACGAGATTGAACAAGGTATCGGGATACCGACGATCGAATCTCGGGCAAGTATCATACCGCTAGACAAAGGGAATTGTATACGGGATTGATTAAGTCCTTGACATCGTGGTTCATCCGATGAGATCATCGTGGAACATGTGGGAGCCAACATGGGTATCCAGATCCCGCTGTTGGTTATTGATCGGAGAGTCATCTCGGTCATGTCTGCATGTCTCCCGAACCCGTAGGGTCTACACACTTAAGGTTCGGTGACGCTAGGGTTATAGAGATATTAGTATGCGGTAACCCGAAAGTTGTTCGGAGTCCCGGATGAGATCCCGGACATCATGAGGAGTTCCGGAATGGTCTGGAGGTAAAGAATTATATATAGGAAGTGCTATTTCGGCCATCGGGACAAGTTTCGGGGTCACCGGTATTGTACCGGGACCACCGGAAGGGTCCCGGGGGTCCACCGGGTGGGGCCACCTGCCCCGGGGGACACATGGGCTGTAGGGGGTGCGCCTTGGCCTATATGGGCCAAGGGCACCAGCCCCTAGAGGCCCATGCGCCAAAGGGACAAGAGGAGGGGAGAGTCCTAAAGGGGGAAGGCACCTCCGAGGTGCCTTGGGGAGGATGGACTCCTTCCCCCTTGGCCGCACCCTTCCTTGGAGGAAGGGGCAAGGCTGCGCCATCCCCCTCTCCCTTGGCCCTATATATAGTGGGGGGAAGGGAGGGCAACCAAACCTAAGCCCTGGCGCCTCCCTCTCCCTCCCATGACACATTTTCCTCCTCCCACAGCGCTTGGCGAAGCCCTGTTGGAATCCCGCTACTTCCACCACCACGCCGTCGTGCTGCTGGATCTCCATCAACCTCTCCTCCCCCCTTGCTGGATCAATAAGGAGGAGACGTCGCTGCTCCGTACATGTGTTGAACGTGGAGGTGCCGTCCGTTCGACGCTAGGATCATCGGTGATTTGGATCACGACGAGTACGACTCCATCAACCCCGTTCTCTTGAACGCTTCCGCGCGCGATCTACAAGGGTATGTACATCCACTCCTCCCTCGTTGCTAGATGACTCCATAGATAGATCTTGGTGACACGTAGGAAAATTTTGAATTTATGCTACGTTCCCCAACAACATAGCCCACCCCTAGGGTCAGCGCTACGCACGGCCGCCAACACATAACCTACAAACACCAGAAACTAGTTGCAACTCCTAGACAGAGTACTAGGGTGATTAAGAAGCCGAGAGGGTCAATTAAGGATCCCAATGAGTGGTAGTAGTTGTTCATGGATCACAGACACAGAACTCAGTTCCTGTGGACGGCTGCAATGAGACAACCCACCATGTACTCCTACATGGCCTCTCACCGCTACCTTTACCAAATCGTGTTCACACACTTAGCTCACACACAGTAGGACATGTTCATCACTGTTCCCAATTCACCCCCGATGAATCAGACCTGACTCAACTCTAAGCAGTAGCAGGCATGACAAACAAGCATGAATGAGTAGGCACATCAGGGCTCAAACAACTCCTACTCATGCTAGTGGGTTTCATCTATTTACTGTGGCAATGACAGGTCATGCAGAGGATAAGGGGTTCAACTACCGCAACAAGTAACAGATGAATCATTGTTGTCCTAATGCAGTAAAAGAGAGCAGGAGCGAGAGAGTGGGCTTGTATTGGAATGAACAAGGGGGTTGTGCTTGCCTGGCACTTCTGAAGATAGAATAGCTCTTCATCGGTGTCATCGATCACGTCATCGGAAACAACGTCTACTAAGAGGGGGCAATTACCGGCAAACAAGAAAGAATACAATCAATGCAATGCAACAATATGATGCATGATCATGACATGGCAATATGTTGTGATTTGGGCTAATGCAACAGAAAGTCATTTAAATTGAAGTGGAATTCAAAACTATATCAAATTCCAACTCCAAACCTATTATGAAATTTTCCCTAATCATGTTTCATCCTAAATAGTGAGGTTAACTTGCTCAAACATGCATGAAAATGGTACAGATGGATTCCTTGAATTTTTCTAATAATTTTTCATATATAAATCTTTTCAATCTAAGTTATAGATTATTTTCTATGATTTTTCAAAGTTTTGGATATTTTCTGAAATAAATAAATCATTTAGATTTATTTAAAATGCAGAAAAGGTTTTACTGCGTCAGCATGACGTAAGAGTGACGTCATCAGGTCAACTATGGCTGGCCAGGTCAAACCTGACCAGTGGGGCCTACTGGTCAGTGACACAGTGCTGGCTCGAGTCAATGACAGGCGGGATCGGTCAAAGGCCACGTCAGCAAAGTCAACCCGACGTGTGGGCCCGGTGGTTTAGTCTAAGTTAAACAGGGAATAAATCCTGGGGTTAATTAGCGCATGGGGCCCATCCGTCAGTGGCATAGTGATTAGCTAATGGCGTCATTAGTGTTAACTAAGTGTGCCACGTCGGAGTCACCGGAGTTCAGCTGGCGGCGACCAAAACCGTGGCGGCAACTCATCGGAGTTGCTCGGGTTTCGCGTACAGGCCGCGGTTTGAGCCGCGGTTAGTCTCTACGGGTAGCTGGCGTTGCAGCGCGTCGCCTGAAAGCAGTAGCCGGGCCTGGGGTGGCCAGAAAAGACGCCGACGACGACGTTGGCGGCTGCCGGAGCTCGGGCGAGCTCGGGGTCGTCGCTAGGAGGCACAGCAGGAGGTGCGGAGGGGTGCTGCGGGCTCCTGGGGACACAGCGAGTGCGGTGAAGTGCTCGGTTGCGAGCTTGCGTGGGTGTGGCCACGGCTACGCCATGGCCGGCGGCGAGATGCTCTCGGGCTCGAAGAGGGTGGCGACTACACGGCGCAAACGAGCAGGGGGGAAGTGGGGATTGAAGGAGAAGCTCACGGGGAGTGCAGCGGTGGTCTTGGGGAGCTCGGGGAAGCAACGGAGTGGGCGCACGGTCGCCGACGATCTCGGCGGACCGAGGTTGAAGAAGACGGCGATGGCGGTGCTGCGATGCGTCCCGGCTTGCTTGACTTGGCGGAGAGGTCGGGGACGATGTGGCGGAGCGCCTAGACTGGTCAGGGAAGCGAGGGAGAGGCGGTGGACACGGCAACGACGAGAGGCGGCGATGGCTCCGCTCGGCTTTGGGAGAGAGAGCGAGAGAGAGCGAGGCAGGGAGAGAGAGAGAGCGTCAAGGGGTCCAGGGGGTAGCGTGGCATCGCAGAGGGAGTCCAGGGCGACGAGGGGGCAGCCAGGCAGGCAGCTGCCGGCGTGGCACGTTGCGGCGCCATGGCTGTCTTCTCCTCTGCCTTCTGGCAGGAGGAAGAAGACGCCCCTGCTCTCGGTGGGCCGGCCAGGTAGCTGGGCCTAGCACAGGGGAGGCCCAGGTTTGTTCCTTCTCTCTCTCTCTCTCTTATTTAATTTCTGTTTTCTATTTTTCTGTAATTGTTTTGACTTAATTAAAATGCTAAGGCATTTTCTAAAACCCTCAAAATAATTGTGGGCTCTATATGGAATATTTCCAACAGCCCTCACTTAAGTTCAGAATTATTTGGACATTTAATATATTATATAGCATTTAATTGTCCAAATGCAAATACGTATGAATTAACTCCAAAATCCAGAAATGTCCTAGAAATGTGTGCATCATTTTTGGAAGAAGTTTTCACCCATTCCAAAATTGATGAACTTTTCTAAAAGCCATTTTGGGTAGATGGAAAAGATTTAATTTGACCCTAGTTATATTTCACTTGCTGCTAGGGTTTATTAGTACCCATTTCAAAATTAATAGAATTTAGACATGATGCATGGAGGCTAATGCAAAGGCAGGCAAGGCCTGAACTGGGGCTGTGACAATACCACCCTATCATACCACATCATAACTATCTCAATAGCATGTTGGCACACAAGGTAAACCATTATAACTCATAGCTAATCAAGCATGGCACAAGAAACTATGATCTCTAGTTGTCATTGTGTCGGAGTAATGGGCCACGGGTAGGCTAACCCAGGCCCAGAAGCTTTTAAGACATTGGGGCAGGCTGCACCCCTCAAGACCCACGACGAAGAGCCGCCTTCTAAGAGTCGGCGGCGAGGCGGCCGACTACCCACTCGCGGCCGAGTCCTAGGGACGACTTCAAGATGAGCCGACTCCTGACTGGCGACTTCCAGAGAAGCCGACCATGGGGAGTCGGCCCGCGACGCCAACAACCCCCATGCCCTCATAAAGAGGGACGGGACGGGGAGTGGCCACAGTAAGGTCCACTCCCACCCTTTTCCAAGGGCAGGCATGGCCACAGTACGCCATACCCGCGGAGATCTCCGCCCGGCGCGACACTGTTGCCATGACGGCCCTGACGTCAGCCCCAGAGGGCAGAGTCCTGTGCCCACGACGGCTTGCCGGTACGACCCAGGGATGACTTGTCCCACCAGTCAGCGGGCGTACAGAAGACGGCGAGAGCGCCACCAGTCGGCCCAGTTGGGAGTCGGCCCCCAGGAGTCGGTCGGCCCCTCCCACGGGCCCCACGCGCCATTAACCAGACGCGACAGGGAGTGGCCACAGTGATTGCCCGCCAGACGGCGGAGCTGTCGCCACGACCCCATGACCGAGCCCGCGTCATTAGAGGCACGGCTACAATAATCTACAGCCGGCAAGACCCGCCCGCGGCGGACGCGGCCTGTCGGCTCCGTACCGAGCCAGTCGACGGGGCCCACCAGTCGGCGGGCCCCAGGAGTCAGCGGATAAGACGGCGTCCAGAGAGACTGATGGCTGGGCCCGCATCCAACCGGATTACCATTGTACCCCTGGGGGGTAGGCATATATAAACCCCCCAGGGCACCCATGCAAAGGGTTGGAATCCATTAGCACTAGACCAGATCATATAGGAAGGAGAGAGCTAGCCTTGCCTTCTCCTACCTCCAGGAAACAGCTCAAGGAGCAACCATGTACACACTTTGCCATAGTGATCATGCGGAGACCCCGCAGAGCAGCAGTAGGGGTATTATCTCCACGGAGAGCCCCGAAGGTGGGTAAGATTCACCGGCGTGCATGCCTTCGCTTCATCTCGTTTCCAGGCACCAGCGACGTTCTACTCGCTCCTACCATAATAAGCCATCCCTTGGCATATGTCGCACCCAACCCCCGACATTTGGCGCCCACCGTGGGGCCTGGTGCACCGTCGTCCAGAGACCTACTCTGGATGGGAACCCTTTTTCTCCCTGGCGAGCGCAGCCAGCTCGGCATGCCAGACGGAGTTTGCGCCAACGCACTGCACGGCGCTGAGATCGCCTACACAGCCAGCTGCCTCGCCGATCTTGTCAGCGAGGTTCGCCTCTCCGACGAGCCTGCATCCGACGCAGGCACGGGCGGCCCCGAGAGCCTCCTTGCGGGCCTCCTTGACCAACTCCACATCGCCGGCGAGCCTGCCATGGACTTGGAGTCTGTAGGCTCCACCGACCCGATGCTGGTCGACTCCGACACCGCGTCATTCGACGCGTTCCCCACCAATGTGGTGGTCTACGATGAGCCGCTCCCTCGCGCGGAGAGCGACGGAAGCACCATCACAGAGGTGCTCTCCATCAGTCATGACAAGCATCCCGGCAGAGGAGCGCATGACCCACTTGGCGCGGCACTGCAAGACCTGACCGTGCCCATTCCGGAAGACGCTGACACGGAGACGTTGGAGGCGTGCCGCCTTCAGCTCATCGAAGGCGCGAAAAAGCTGGATAGCATGAGACGCTTGTTAGAAGCCTACCAGCGTGAGATGGATCGCGCTATAGGTGGCTCGCCAGCCCCAACTGGGTCCAGCCGCCTAGGCGCGGTCCAGCAGCGCGGCGTGGCCATCGCCAACCTATTCGGGGCAAATCGCCTTGTGTACACCACGCCTGCGGAGAACATTCGAGCCGCCCAGGCGGCGGCGGATGAGCTGGACAACTTCAAGGGCGAAGAGCGCCGCCTGATGACGGAGCGAGTCCAGCAGCTCCTCGATGCGGCTGCCACGCAGAACGAGGCCGGCTGCCGCACAGAGGCACCGCAATGACAAAACGACGACCCGCCTCCATGCTGAGACCATGGCGTGACGTCTCGGACGCCGACTAGCGACACCCGAGGAAGAAAAGACAAGGATCCGGCTATCAGCCGCAGTCGGACTCGCATTACCATATAGCACGACCAAGACGGCCGCCCAAGAGCAGTAGAACGACGGGACGACTGTCCGCCTCCTCCTCCTCGCGAGGAAAGGCGAGTCTCCCTGCTGCCTGTTGACCATCCGACTCTCGGCGACCGCCTTGGCCACCGAGAGGGAGTTGGAGAAAATGACGCTCGCCACTGGATCGACCGACTTCACCGATCCCTGGCGCTGGAAGAAGAAGATGAGTTAGGTCCGCCTTGTTTCAGGCCCCGCATTCGAGACGAGCCCTTTCGCAAAGGGTTCACGCTCCCAAGAGACACACCCAAGTACACCGGCTCCGTGAAGCCGGAGGACTGGCTGGTTGACTACTCCATGGCCGTCAACATAGCGAACAGCAACAAGCGCATTGCCGTAAAATACGTTCCGCTCATGCTCCAGGGCACGGCCAGGACATGGCTGAACAGCTTGAAGCCCCGCAGCATCAACAGCTGGGTTGGCTTCACCAATGCATTCGTCCGCAACTTCACAAGCACGTACAAGCGTCCTCCCAAACCTCGCCAGCTTTCCTTGTGTGTGCAAGGCCCCAACGAGTCGACTCGTGACTACCTCACGCGTTGGGCCGAGATCCGGAACTCTTGTGAGGGCGTGCACGAGGTGCAGGCTATCGAGTACTTCACCGCCGGTGCAGAGAAGGCACCCTCCTGAAGCACAAGCTCCTCTGCGACGAGCCAGACACCCTCGACGAGCTGCTAATCATAGCAGACAAGTATGCCACGGCCGACTCCTCCATGAAGGCAGAGATTCAAGTTAGTGCGACTGGCAAAGTGGCCCCTCAGGCTCCTAGAACTCCGAATGGAGACGCCAGTCGGCGACAACAGCAGAGTGACCACAAGCGCAAGGCCCCACATCCGGCTTCCAGCAGCCGGCAGGTGGCGACAGTCGAAGACCAGCAACCGGAAGGGCAGCCTCCACCCAAGCGATATAAAGGCGGCAAGCCCAACTGGTTGCCGGCTTTCTCATACGAGCAGGCTCTGGATGGTCCTTGCAAGTTCCACAGCGGCGCGAAGTCGTCGAACCACATCACCCGGAAGTGCCACTGGCTCACCAGGATCGCCAAAGGAGACGGCCTCCTGCCTCCCCCGCCTGCTGGGCAGCAGCCTCCGCCTCCGCCCCAGCAGCCGGCTGTCAGGCCAGTCGGCGCAGTACAAGACGAGTACCCCGAAGAGCACGGAGCCTACGTGGTATTTACCAGCGTGGCTGATGATCGACGCAGCAGGCGGCTGCAGCAGCAAGAGGTGAATGCAGTAGCATCAAAGACACCAAAATTCATGCACTGGTCCGAGAGGCCTATCAGCTAGAGCAGAGCTGATCACCCAGAGATGATGCCGAGTCCGGGCTCCTATGCCTTGGTCTTGGATGCCACCTTTGCCATAGATAGACGAGCTGCTCGTTTCTCGCGAGTTCTGATAGACGGAGGCAGCAGCATCAACATCCTGTACAAGGACACCATGGAGAAGTTAGGAATCAAGCAAAGACAGCTTTAGAACAGCCGGACTGTATTCCACGGCATTGTTCCTGGCCTTTCCTGCTCACCAATCGGCAAGATCCTGATGGACGTCCTCTTTGGAGACAAAGATCACTTCCGCCGAGAGTCAGTTTGGTTTGAGGTGGTGGATCTCGAGATCCCATACCATGCATTACTTGGCCGACCCGCCCTGGCCAAGTTCATGGCGGTCCCCCACTACGCCTACCTCAAGATGAAGATGCCTAGTTCCAAGGGGATTCTGACCGTAGCCGGCGACTACCGGAAGTCGTCTGCCTGTGTGGCTGAAAGTAGTCGTTTGGCCGAGTCCCTGGTGATCGCAGCCGAGAATCGGCTCCTTGACCGGGTTGTGGCGATGGCCGGCAAACAGCTAGAGGTGTCGCCTAACCCCAAGGAGTCGGAGGCTGAGGGTTCGTTCAAGCCGGCCAAAGAGACAAAGAAGATACCCTTGGACCCGGAGCACCCAGAGAGGTACGTTGTCATAAGCGCAAACCTCGACAGCAAATAGCAAGGCGAGCTCGTCGATTTCCTCCGTGAGAATCGGCACATCTTTGCATGGTCCCCCAAAGACATGCCAGGTGTACCGACGGAATTCACCGAGCACAAGTTACATGTCCGATCTGATGCAAAGCCAGTCAGGCAGCCCTTGCGCCGCCTATCAGAAGAAAAGAGAAGAGTTGTCCGAGAAGAGATAGCCCGACTCTTAGCAGCCGGCTTCATTATGGAAGTATTCTTTCCAGAGTGGCTAGCCAACCCGGTCCTGGTACTGAAGAAGAACAAGCAGTGGCGAATGTGTATTGACTACACAAGCCTCAACAAGGCTTGCCCCAAGGACCCGTTTGCTTTGCCAAGAATTGATCAGGTGATAGACTCCACAGCTGGATGCGAGCTGTTGAACTTCTTGGATGTATATTCAGGATATCACCAGATCAAGCTGAACCCGGCTGACATACTGAAGACCGCCTTCATCACACCGTTTGGAGCCTTCTGCTACCTAACCATGACGTTCGGCTTGAGGAATGACGGCGCCACCTTTCAGCGTTGCATGCAGAAGTGCCTCCTCAAGCAACTCGGCAGAAACGCCCACGTTTACGTGGACGATGTGGTGGTGAAGACGGAGAAGCATGGAACACTGCTGGAAGACCTCAAGGAGACCTTTGAGAACCTACGCCGATTCCAGATCAAGCTCAACCATGAGAAGTGCGTCTTCGGAGTACCAGCCGGCCAACTCCTTGGCTTCCTGGTCTCTGAACGCGGCATAGAGTGCAACCCTGTAAAGATCAAGGCCATTGAGAGGATGGAGGTACCCAGCCGACTGCTGGACGTGCAAAAATTCACTGGCTTCTTGGTGTCCATCAGCCGATTCATCAGTCGGCTGGGCGAGAAAGCTCTCCCCTTATACCAGCTCATGAAGAAGACCACTTTTTTTGAGTGGAACCATAAGGCGGACGAAGCCTTTCTCCAGTTGAAGAAGATGTTGACTACTCCACCCATTCTGGTGGCTCCGACTCCTAAGGAGCCCATGCTCCTGTACATCGCTGCCACCAGCCGGGTAGTCAGCACAGTCATTGTAGTGGAACGCAAGGAGGAAGGCAAGGCACTACCTGTCCAGAGACCGGTATATTACCTGAGCGAAGTGCTGTCGACCTCCATCAAGTCACAAGCACTGGCCATAGAGTGGCTTCCTACACCATCTACTACCAGCCCCGCACCGCCATCAAGTCACAAGCACTGGCCGACTTCCTTGTCGACTGGGCCGAGACCCAGTACCTACCACCAGCGCCTGACTCCACCCATTGGCGGATGCATTTCGACGGCTCCAAGATGCGCACCGTCTTGGCAGCCGGCGTTGTCCTCACTTCTCCTAAAGGCGACAAGCTCAAATACGCACTGCAAATCCACATTGCCGCCTCCAACAATGTCGCCGAATACGAGGTGCTCATTCACGGGCTCCGGCTTGCCAAAGAACTTGGCATTCACCGGATCCTGTGTTATGGCGACTCCGACTTAGTGGTCCAGCAGTCGTCTGGCGACTAGGACGCCAAAGATGCAAACATGGCGAGTTACCGTTTCCTCGTGCAGCAACTCAGTGGATATTTCGAGGGGTGCGAGTTCCTCCATGTGCCAAGAAGCGCCAACGACCAAGGAGATACCCTGGCACGAATCGGCTCCACCCGCCAAGCAATACCATCCCGCATCGCCCTTCAATGCCTCCTCAAGCCGTCTGTGAAGCCTTCACCAGAATCAGACTCCTTCTTTGTGCCAGCTCCTCCCGAAGAAGTCGGATCCGACTCCAGAGCTCCGGCAGACGGTACGATGATTTTGGCAGATGGCTCCAAAGCCGCCACAGTCGAAGCCGGCCTAGGGACTGCAGAACCCGGCCCGGGGACTGCGTCGGCTAGCCCGAAGACTCCAGAACTCGGCCGAGGGCTGCACCAGTTGGCCCGGGGACTTCATTAATCCAGCAAGCTGGCCCGAAACTCGGGGACTACACCCAGTGCGATGGTGGGAAATGGATTGTCGGCCACTGATCTCTGCATCGCGATAAACGCACCGCACTGGGCCGGCACGCCGGCGACGTGTGTGCCAAGCTTGGACTGGAAGAACTCACCCCAGAGCTCAATGGTGGGGAGAACGCCGAGGAAGCCTTCGCATAGGGTGGCGAAGGCAGCCAGCAGCACCACCGTGTTCGGAGTAAGGTGGTGCGGCTGGAGCCCGTGGAACTCCAAGAAGGAGCAGAAGAAGCCGCTCGCCAGCAGCCCCAGGCCGCGCATAAGGTGCGAGCGGAATATGACCCGCTCGCCCTCCTCTGGCGCCGGCGATATTTTCCCCTCCAGCGCGAGGCGGACCCGCACTAAGCCCCTGTCGGGCAGCCGCCGTGTCTTGCGGAGGATCTCGACGTCATCGTCATCGACCTCGGAGCCGTGCCACACTCCGGAGCGCACAGCAGGAGGCGCGGCGGCGGAGGAAGAGCTCATCGCTGCGGGCGCGGCGTGGTTCGGAGCAGCAGCGGCGAGAGGAAGAAGAAGCAAGAAGGAGCGAAAGTGAGTAGGGAGGATGGGCGCGCGTGCTTCGCCGCCCCCTCCCCCCGCCTACTTGTAGGCTCGTGGGCTGAGAAGCCGAAGGGGCAATTGTGGGATTAACTACGCCCAGGACCCCACGACCCCCACAATTTACCACACGAAGTTACTGCGTGCAATAACCGCGCGGGAACCCCAACCGTCCGCATGGCCACAACGGATCCGTTCACATGCCGAGGCGCGGTAGTGGCGAGCCCCGCCTGTAGGCCTGTCCCGTCACGCGTGTGGGTGGGCAGACTGGCTCAGCCACGTGGCGCCTCGCGACGGGTGCACAACGGGCAGCAACCCGGAGGCTTATCAGGCATGCCGCTTGGACTCCGCCACGACGTTCAAACTTTTTTAGGGGCAAGTCGGCCTTAAGCAAGTCCGGCTCCAACTAGTCAGCTTGACAGAAGATGGCTAGCGAGGCCCAGATCCAACCGTCGGAAAGAAGAAACTGTTGAGGCTCCTCGACATATCGCCCTCGGTGCCTCACAAGCTTCGGGGACTACTGTCGGAGTAATGGGCCATGGGTAGGCTAACCCAGGCCCAGAACCTTTCAAGACATCGGGGCAGGCTGCACCCCTCAAGACCCTAGGACGAAGAGCCGCCTTCTGAGAATCGGCAGCGAGGCAGCCGACTGCCCACTCACGGCCGAGTCCCGAGGACGACTTCAGGATGAGCCGACTCCTGACTGGCGACTTCCAGAGAAGCCGGCCATGGGGAGTCGGCCCGCGATGCCAACAACCCCCATGCCCTCATAAAGAGGGACGGGATGGGGAGTGGCCACAGTAAGGTCCACTCCCACCCTTTTCCAAGGGCAGGCGTGGCCACAGTACGCCGTACCCACGGAGATCTCCACCCGGCGCGACACTGTTGCCATGCCGGCCCTGACGTCAGCCCCAGAGGGCGGAGTCCTGTGCCCACGACGGCCTGCCGGTACGACCCAGGGACAACGGGTCCCACCAGTCGGCGGGCGTACGGAAGACGGCGAGACCGCCACCAGTCGGCCCCCAGGAGTCGGTCGGCCCCTCCCACGGGCCCCACGCGCCATTAACCAGACGCGATAGGGAGTGGCCATAGTGCTCGCCCGCCAGACGGCGGAGCTGTCGCCACGACCCCATGACCGAGCTCGCGTCATTAGAGGCACGACTACAGTAATCTACAGCCGGCAAGACCCGCCCGCGGCGGACGTGGCCTGTCGGCTCCGTACCGAGCCAGTCGGCGGGGCCCACAAGTCGGCGGGCCCCAGGAGTCGTCAGATAAGACGGCGGCCAGAGAGACTGATGGCTGGGCCCGCGTCCAGTCGGATTACCATTGTACCCCTAGGGGGTAGGCCTATATAAACCCCCAGGGCACCCATGCAAAGGGTTGGAATCCATTAGCACAAGACCAGATCATATAGGAAGGAGAGAGCTAGCCTTGCCTTCTCCTACCTCCAGGAAATAGCTCAAGGAGCAACCGTGTACACATTTTGCCATAGTGATCATGCGGAGACCCCGCAGAGCAGCAGTAGGGGTATTATCTCCATGGAGAGCCCCGAAGCTGGGTAAGATTCGCCGGCGTGCATGCCTTCGCCTCATCCCGTTTCCAAGCACCGGTGACGTTCTACTCACTCCCACCATGATAAGCCATCCCTTGGCATATGTCGCACCCAACCCCCGACACAGTGCAAACATGTTTATTCATAATAGGCTGAATCAGGAACGATGAACTAATCATATTTACAAAAACAAAAGAGGTCGAGTTCATACCAGCTTTTCTCATCTCAGCTAGTCCATCATATGTCATCATAATTGCCTTTCACTTGCACGACCGAATAGTGTGAATAATAATAATAGTGCATGTGCATTGGACTAAGCTGGAATCTGCTAGCATTCAATAAACAGGAGAAGACAAGGCAATATGGGCTCTTTTGTCAGATCAACAATAATGCATATAAGAGCCACTTCAACAATTTAATCATGGTCTTCTCCAATCGACCCCCAAAGAAGAGAAAAGAAATAAAACTATTTACACGGGAAAGCTCCCAACAAGCAAAAGAAGAACAGGAAATATTTTTGGGTTTTCTTTTTAATTACTACTACCAGCATGGAAATTAAACTGATTAAAAGCTACAACTAATTTTTTTTCTTAAGGTTTATTAAACACACAAGAAGAAAGCATAAAAAGGAAAATAAACTAGCATGGATGATACAATGGAAAAGTATGAGCACCGACATCTAGCAATGAGTGTGTGAACATAAATGTAATGTCAGTGGGAAATATGTACTCCCCCAAGCTTAGGCTTTTGGCCTAAGTTGGTCTATGACCATGGCTGGCCTGGCGGATATCCATAATAGTAGTTGGGGTCGTACTGAGATGAAGAAGAGGAAGGCTCCGATTGCCACTGGCTGACAATCATCTCCGGATCCCACTGGTAATTAGACTATCGTGAAGGATTAACTTGTGGTTCCGGCTCTGGCTCCTCAGCTGGTGCAGGGTTCCGGTAGGCGTGAATAGCCTTCAACGGAACAAGGTATGTGCTTGAAGATAAATCAAACAAAGAAGGAGCAGGCAGGGTAATAGTCTCAGGATGATGTTTATTAAAGAACAATTGATATCTAAGCTCTCCTTCCCTATTCTTAACAATAAAATCATGTGCCACCATACTTTTATAATCTAGATAAACACGGGGTAGCACCTTTTCTTCCTTCTCAAAATGCCTAATAGGTATGTTAAAATGTGCAGCTAGGTGTGAAGCATAGATGCCTCCAAAGATGGGGCCCTTGGTACGGTTCAGACTTAACCGTTTAGCAATATTGCCGCCCATACTAAAAGTGTTATCACTGTATAAACCATGGAGCAGAATAATAATATCAGGGATACTAAGGTTTCCAGAGTTTTCACAACCAATTAAGCAACGACTAGCAAATAATGCAAAGTAACGTAAAACAGGAAAATGTATGCTAGTGATTCGTGCATCGGAAACCTTCTTTGTTTCCCCTACAGTGATAGTATCAATAAACCCCTCGACATCATCACGATGTGGTTCTTCTATCTTGCCCTCAAAAGGGACTAAACAAATCCGACAGAAATCCTAAAGTGACATCTCCTTATGCTCATCATATAAATGAAGCTCCACCGTAGGTGGCGAGTTCCTAGAATGGAAATGAAAGTTTTGCACAAAGGTATTTGTGAGTAAGAGATACTGATCGCATTGGTCGTGGAGGAAAGCGGTGAGGCCTGCATTCCTAGCCATTTCATGAAAATCTTCATAGATACCGGCTGCTCTCAAGAAATCATCAGAAGGCCATTCACACGCCTGAACCTCCGTGGTGCGAGGCAGATTATACTTGGGCTTCGGTGCCTTTTCCTTTGAGCTTTGGCTCGATGAGCCCCTCAATAGTCTCCTCATCATTTTCTGAAAAATTCTGAAATTTTTAGTAACTTCAAAATAAAAGTAAACCAAACTCAATAATATTGATAGTAACTACTCCTACAAGTGCCTAGGGCCTATATCATGCATCAAAACTACTTTTGACCATATAAATTTGACATGCAAGCTCAAGAACAGGGTCACCTAAGCATCAAAAATTTGCAATGAATAAAGCACTAGAACAAAAACTAATTGGACCAATGGAGGAGTCACATACCAAGGAACAATCTCCCCAAGCAGTTTTGTGAGAGGTGCTTTGAGCAAGGAGATCGAAAATGGCATCAAACCGAGCTTGGACTCAGGTTTGAGCTGGATATTCATGTTTGGGGCAGGAAGAAGGAGTGTGTGGGTGAAAGGATAAGTGGAGGAGGGCCACCGTGGGCCCACGAGGTAGGGGGCGCGCCTAGGGGGTAGAACGCGCTCTCCACCCTCATGGGCAGGTGGTTGACCCCCCTGCTATGTTCTCAGTGCCAAATATTCTCAAATATTCTAGAAAAAATCATATTTAAATTTCAGGGCATTTAGAGAACTTTTATTTTTGACGTATTTTTATATTGCATGGATAATCAGATAACAGACGGAAAAATATTTATTTTTATTTTATTTAATATAAATAACAGAAAGTAAAAGTGAGGTACAGAGAGTTGTGCCTTCTAGTTTCATCCATCTCATGATCATCAAAAGGAATCCACTAACAAGCTTGATCAAGTCTTGTTAACGAACTCATTCCGAATAACATGGAACCGGAGAAATTTCGAATAACACTATGTTACCTCAACGGGGATATGCACATCCCCAATAATAAGAATATCATATTTCTTCTTGACAGTAGGAAGAGGAAATTCAAAACCTCCAGATATAATGAATGGAATTTTTCCAATATAGTTGATACTGTGAACTTGAGGTTGTTTCCTCGGAAAGTGTACCGTGTGCTCATTACCATTAACATGAAAAGTGACATTGCCTTTAGTGTAATCAATAACAGCCCTTGCAGTATTCAAAAAGGTTCTTCCAAGAATAATAGACATACTATCGTCCTCGGGAATATCAAGAATAACAAAGTCCGTTAAAATGGTAACATTTGCAACTACAACAGGCACATCCTCACAAATACCGACAGGTATAGCAGTTGATTTATCAGCCATTTGCAAAGATATTTCAGTAGGTGTCAACTTATTCAAATCAAGTCTACGATATAAAGAGAGAGGCATAACACTAACACCGGCTCCAAGATCACATAAAGCAGTTTTAACATAATTTCTTTTAATAGAGCATGGTATAGTGGGTACACCAGGATCTCCAAGTTTCTTAGGTATTCCACCTTCAAAAGTATAATTAGCAAGCATGGTGGAAAGTTCAGCTTCCGGTATCTTTCTTTTATTTGTAATAACATCTTTCATGTACTTAGCATAAGGATTGGTTTTGAGCATATCAGTTAATCGCATACGCAAAAAGATAGGTCTAATCATTTCAGCAAAGCGCTCAAAATCCTCATTATCCTTTTTCTTGGATGGTTTGGGAGGAAGAGGCATGGGTTTCTGAACCCAAGGCTCTCTTTCTTTACCATGTTTCCTAGCAACAAAATCTTTCTTATCATAACATTGATTCTTTGATTGTGGGTTATCAAGATCAACAGCAGGTTCAATTTCTATATCATTATCATTACTAGGTTGAGCATCATCATGAACATTATCATTAACATTATCACTAGTCTCAGGTTCATTACCAGATTGTGTTTCAGCATCAGAGATAGAAATATCATTTGGATTCTCAGGTGTTTCAGTAATAGGTTCACTAGAAGCATGCAAAGTCCTATCATTTTTATTTTTCTTCTTTTTAGAAGGACTAGTTACATCTACATTATTTCTCTGAGAATCTTGCTCAATTCTCTTAGGGTGGCCTTCTGGATACAAAGGTTCCCGAGTCATTCTACTAGTTCTAGTGGCCACTCTAACAGCATACTCATTATTCTTACTATTCAATTCATTGAGCAAATCATTTTGAGCTTTAAGTACTTGTTCTACTTGAGTGGTAACCATAGAAGCATGTTTACTAATAAGTTTAAGTTCACTTTTAACATTAGCTATATAATCACCCAAGTGTTCAAGCATATTTGAATTGTATTTCAATTGTCTACCAAAATAAGCATTAAAATCTTCTTGCATAGCCATAAATTTATCAAACTCATCTAATCATGGGCTAGCAAATTTAGTAAATGGGATTTCAGCTTTATCATATCTATAGAGAGAATTTACCTTTACTACCTGTGTCAGGTTATCAAGACCATGAGTTTCTTCAATAGGAGAAGGATTTGTATTATATGTTTCTTCAACAGGCGGTAAATTAAGACCATGTATTTCTTCAATAGGAGGTAAATTCTTAACATCTTCAGCTTTAATACCTTTTTCTTTCATAGATTTCTTTGCCTCTTGCATATCTTCAGGACTGAGAAATAGAATACCCCTCTTCTTCGGAGTTGGTTTAGGAATAGGCTCGGGAATTGGCTCCGGAGGTGTCCAATTATTTTCATTTGTCAACATATTGTTCAATCAAATTTCAGCTTCATCCGGTGTTCTTTCCCTGAAAACAGAACCATCACAACTATCCAGGTAATCTCTGGAGGCATCATTAGTCCATTATAAAAGATATCAAGTATTTCATTTTTCTTAAGAGGATGATCAGGCAAAGCATTAAGTAATTGGAGAAGCCTCCCCCAAGCTTGTGGGAGACTCTCTTCTTCAATTTGCACAAAATTATATATATCCCTTAAAGCAGCTTGTTTCTTATGACCAGGGAAATATTTAGCAGAGAAGTAATAAATCATATCCTGGGGACTACACACACAACCAGGATCAAGAGAATTAAACCATATCTTAGCATCACCCTTTAATGAGAACGGAAATATTTTGAGGATGTACAAGTAACGAGTTCTCTCATCTTTAGTGAACAGGGTGGCTATATCATTCAATTTAGTAAGATGTGCCACAACAGTTTTAGATTCATAACCATGAAAAGGATCAGATTCAACCACAGTAATTATATCAGGATCAACAGAGAATTCATAATCCTTATCAGTAACAAAGATAGGTGAAGTAGCAAAAGCAGGGTCAGGTTTCATTCTAGCACTTAGAGATTGCTTACTCCATTTAGCTAATAACCTTTTTAGTTCATTTCTATTTTCGCAAGCTAGAATAGCGAAAGAAGCTTCTTGATGAAAAACATAACCCTTAGGAATAACAAGTGATTCTTCATCATCACTTTCATCAGTATCATCAGATTCAATATTTTCAATTTCTCTAGCCCTAGAAATTTGTTCATCAAGGAAATCACTAAGTGGCACAGTAGTATCAGGCATAGAGATAGTTTCATCATAAGTATCATGCATAGCAGAAGTGGCATCATCAATAACATGCGACATATCGAAATGAATAGCAGAAGCAGGTGTAGGTGTCGCAAACTTACTCATAACAGAAGGTGAATCAAGTGCAGAGCTAGATGGCAGTTCCTTACCTCCCCTCGTAGTTGAGGGATAGATCTTGGTTTTCGGATCTCTCAAGTTCTTCATAATGATAAGCAGATATATATCCCAAGTGACTCAAAGAATAGAGCTATGCTCCTCGACAACGGTGCCAGAAAATAGTCTTGATAACCCACAAGTATAGGGGATCGCAACAGTTTCCGAGGGTAAAGTATTCAACCCAAATTTATTGATTCGACACAAGGGGAGCCAAAGAATACTCTCAAGTATTAGCAGCTGAGTTTTCAATTCAACCAGACCTGGAAACTTAATATCTATAGCAAAGTAATATGATAATAGTGGTAACGGTAGCAAAAGGTAACAGTAGTAAAAGTAATGTTTTTGGTATTTTGTAGTGATGATAGCAATAGCAACGGGAAAGTAAATAAGCGGAGAACAATATATGGAAAGCTCGTAGGCAATGAATCAGTGATGGAGAATTATGCCGGATGCGGTTCATCATGTAACAGTCATAACCTAGGGTGACACAGAACTAGCTCCAGTTCATTGATAAAATGTAGGCATGCATTCCGAATATAGTCATACGTGCTTATGGAAAAGAACTTGCATGGCATCTTTTGTCCTACCCTCCCGTGGCAGCGGGGTCCTTACGGAAACTAAGGGATATTAAGGCCTCCTTTTAATAGAGAACCGGAACAAAGCATTAACACATAGTGAATACATGAACTCCTCAAACTACGGTCATCACCGGTAAGTATTCCGATTTTTGTCACTTCGGTGTTAACAGATGATAACACATAATAGGTGACTATAGACTTGCAATATAGGATCAAGAACACTCATATATTGATGGAAACATAACAGGTTCAGATCTGAAATCATGGCACTCGGGCCCTAGTGACAAGCATTAAGCATAGCAAAGTCATAGCAACATCAATCTCAGAACATAGTGTATACTAGGGATCAAACCCTAACAAAACTAACTCGATTACATGATAGATCCCATCCAACCCATCACCGTCCAGCAAGCCTACGATGGAATTACTCACGCACGGCAGTGAGAATCATGAAATTGGTGGTGGAGGATGGTTGATGATGATGATGGCGATGGATTCCCCTCTCCGGAGCCCCGAACGGACTCCAGATCGGCCCTCCCGAGAGGTTTTAGGGCTTGGTGGCGGCTCCGTATCGTAAAACGCAATGATTTCTTCTCTCTGATTTTTTTCTCCCCAAAACTCAATATATGGAGTTGGAGTTGGAGTCGGAGATGCAATAGGGGGCCCACGAGGTAGGGGGCGCACGCCCCACCCTCGTGGCAAGGTGGTGGGCCCCCTGGCCTTCATCTTTTGCAGGTATTTTTCTTATTTTCTGAAAAGTGGCTCCGTGAAGTTTCAGGTCATGCCGAGAACATTTGCTCCTGCACATAAATAACACCATGGTAATTCTGCTGAAAACCGCATCAGTCCGGGTTAGTTCCATTCAAATCATGCAAGTTAGAGTCCAAAACAAGGGCAAAACTGTTTGGAAAAGTAGATACGTTGGAGACGTATCAATAGGCCGGTACACCTACTTATTCTACATCTGCTAGCCCATCCCGGAAGGGGTCACACTAACTACTCAGCTAAGCCAGAGCCAATATTGGCTTGTGGCTGCACACATGAGCTTCTAGACATGAGAATATGATTGATCTCTTTGAGGTTGGGCGGCTATAGGATCGAAAGTAGTTACCCTTAGGGGGGTGATTAGACTACTTGACCAAATAAAATCTAGCCTTTTCCCAATTTTAATTCTTGGCAGATTTTAGCAACTTAGCACAAGTCAAGCAAACAACCTACACATGCAATTCTAAGAGTATAGCAGCGGAATGTAAAACAATTGCATATGAAGGTAAAGGGAGGAGTTTGGAGGGAGCAAACACAATGTAGACACGGAGATTTTTGGCATGGTTCCGATAGGTGGTGCTATCGTACATCCACATTGATGGAGACTTCAACCCACGAAGAGTAATGGTTACGCGAGTCCACGGAGGGCTCCACCCACGAAGGGTCCATGAAGAAGCAACCTTGTCTATCCCAGCATGGTCGTCGCCCACGAAGGACTTGCCTCACTAGGGTAGATATTCACGAAGTAGGCGATCTCCTTGCCCATACAAACTCCTTGGTTCAACTCCACAATCTTGACGGAGGCTCCCAAGTGACACCTAACCAATCTAGGAGACACCACTCTCCAAAAGGTAACAAATGGTGTGTTGATGATGAACTCCTTCCTCTTGTGCTTCAAAAGATAGTCTCCCCAACACTCAACTCTCTCTCTAATAGGATAGGATTTGGTGGAAAGATGATTTGAGTGGAAAGCAACTTGGGAAGGCTAGAGATCAAGATTTATGTGTTTGGAATGAAGTATCATGACCCCAACACAAGTGTAGGTGGTTCTTCAGAAAATGTATGTTGGAAGTGTAGGCATGTTCTGATGGCTCTCTCCACGAATGAAGAGTGGGTGGAGGGGTATATATAGCCTCCACACAAAATCTAACCGCTACACACAAATCACTAAACTTTGGTGGGACCGAATCATACAATTCGGTCAGACCGATTTAGTTCATAATGTGACCATTAGGGTTTTCGGTGGGACCGACAAGTCAACTCGGTGAGGCCGATTTCGTTAGGGTTAGGGCATAATGTAATCTTGGTGAGACCAATTACACAAACTTGGTGGGACAGATTTTGGTAATAGACAAACAGAGAGTTGGTCAGGCAAACTCGGTGGGACCAATTCACTCATCTCGGTTGTACTGAAACGTTATGAGAGGGAAACAGAGAGATTGCATTGCAATCTTGGTGTCAGGACCCCGATTCCAAGTCACATCGATCTAGCCGGTAACACCTCATATCACTTTGCGGCCTCACGCACGGTATCCCACGGGTGTCGCCTTACCATGGCCCGGGACCGTTTGTGCCTTTTGGCTCACGTATATGATAGTGTCGCTAGCATCCATATGACAGAGAACCCGGGCTGACATGGCTAGTCGTGAACCCAAAGCGGCACATACCTATGGAGACAGGCATACATGAATCACATCGAACATGTCGGTCATCAACGACTGATTCCGGGCTGTAGCACTGGGCTAACAGGACTCCGGGGAACCCCGGGCTGTAGCAGGCTAGACAGGACTCCGGGAGTCATCGTGTGACATTTCCCCGAAGGGACAGACATAGGGACGAAGTGAAACACATGCCGGCCAGTCAAGCGTCCTGAACAGTAGTGCTGGGCTAGCAGGACTCCGGTGAACCGGGCTGTAGCGGACTACTATGGCTCGAGGAACACTAGACTACATTTCCCCATAAGAAAGGCTTCCATGGATAAACAACTAGATTGTCGGATCCCACTCATACCAAGCATTTCAATCATACACACAATATGCCCGATATGAGTACATACAACATGGCATCACAACAAAACACTACAACTCAAGTACTTTATTTAAAGGCTCCAGAGAGCCATACATAACATGTTCATACAGATAGGGGTCACATGACCCGACACTCAAGTCATACAATCATTCAAGCACATGCGGAAGCAACTAGTCTGAGTACAGACTCTAGAAAGAAAGAAGGCTTCTAAAGCCTGTCTATCTACATAGGGCCCTCCATGGCCAGGATCACCACCTGGGTGACTAGTCACTCGTCGACGTCAAGGTCTACATAAAACCCATCGGAGGGGGCAGTGTTGTTGTCTGAAAACAATAAATAAGCAAACATGAGTACAAAGGTACTCAGCAAGTCTTACATCAGAACCTACTATACATGCTTATTCTCAAGAAGGCGGTGGGGTTGATGCAGCAAGCCAGCTTTGACTCTTGGCTAAGCTATCCTACGGAACTCCACCAGTAAAATAGTTTTCGCACACGAGTCCAGTACTCACCAACACAATACTCTACCGGGGATCCTCCCTCGTCATCCTACGAGAGGGCCATCCTCGGTACTCACACTTATCTTGAGTCTTTTAGTAGTATACATTAACTTGTCTATGAACTGTATAGGCAACCCAGTAGTCCTTTACCGCGGACGCGGCTATTCGAATAGTTTTATACCCTGCAGGGGTGTACTTCTTCATACACGCTTTCACCACTTACCGCCGCTTACACGACATGTACTCGGCAACCTTCAAGCGGAAGCCTAGCGAGGGTGTCGGCCATGGCCTACCTAAACACTTAAGTCTCTAGTCCAGGTTTATCGCCTATCTAGGTTCCATCCGCAGGGAGTCTGGCCGAGGTTTCCACATACGGCCCTGAACGATGTGAACAGGGTTCCGAGACGCCAAACGGGCACCCGGCATACCCGGCCACGGTGTATCTACCGCAACATAGCCCACCCCTAGGGTCAGCGCTACGCACGGCCGACAACACATATCCTACAACACCAGAAACTATTTGCAGCTCCTGGACAGAGTACTAAGGTGATTAAGAAGCCGAGAGGGTCCATTGGTTCGGGCCCAATGTACGGTGGTAACTGCATCTTAAATCACACATACAGATCTCAGTTCTTAGGGACGACCTCAATGAAACAACCCACCATGTACTCCTACATGGCCTCTCATCGATACCTTTACCAAAACATGTTCAACACATCCCTCACATTACCGACATAAGCATTTCCTCTAGCCCATCACCCAGATGAACCATACCTGACACAACTCTAAGCATAGCAGGCATAGCAAGGTAGGAATCACATACATGGATCAATCAACTCCTACACATGCTAGTGGGTTTCATCTAGTTACTGTGGCAATGACAGGTCATGCAGAGGATAAGGGTTCAACTATCGTGGCACACAGCAGTTTGAATCGCGTTGTCTTAATGCAGTAAACAAGAGCAGAAGCGAGAACATGGGTTTGTATCGGAATGATCAATGGTTGCTTGCCTGATGGAGTGGTAGTGGGATACTGCCCTTCAGTTGGATACTCGTGAATATCCTCGGAGGCAGAACCTACCATGAAGAACACATCGGAACACTATCAACACATGACGATATGCAACAATATGATGCATGCTATGACATGGCAATATGAATGTGTCTTGGCCTAATGCAGGTTATAATAGGAAGGAATGAACTCATTTGAATCAAAGATTCAAATATTAGCTCATTAAACATGGCCTTAATAGTGCATTTCCTTATTCTGCCTAAACAGCAAGGTAAACTTGTTTTGTCATGCAAGAAACCATTACAGATGGATAGATTGATTCTGATAATTTTTCATATATAAATTATTTCATTTGGAGTTACGGTTGAATTTCTATGATTTTTAGAAGTTTTAAACATTTTCTGGAATTTCCTGAATAAAAATAAATCCAGAAAATGCATTACTGCGTCAGCATTGCGTCATGCTGACCTCAGCAGATCAAAGGCGCCAGCCCAGGTCAAACCTGACTGGTGGGTCCCTTTTGTCAGCCTCTCAGCTAATTAGCAAGATTAGATTAACACTAATTAGTTGTCAGTGGGGCCTGGGCCCACATGTCAGTGACTGATTTAATTAAAAATAATTAAAACTGAACCTAAATTAGTTAACAGACCGGCCCCACCTGTCATAGACTCAGGGGGGGTCTACCTGGGCCCACCCAGGGGTCAAACTGGGTTAACTCGCCGGCGGCTCGACGCCGGCGAGGCCCGAGACGGCGGCGCGGCTCGGAAAACACCCTTAGGCGACCAAATCGACGGCGGAGACTATCTACGGGTAGCTGGGAACGAGCCGCAGCGTTTGGTGGTGGTAGTTGGGCTCGGGGTGGCCGGAGACGTCGCCGGCGACGAGCTTGGCGGTTGCCGGAGTCGGGTGAGGACGGTTTCGAGGCTACGGTGCACGGGAGGAAGAGCTGGTGGTGGCTACGGGTTCCTGGTGCTGCACTAAGCACGGTGAGGCGCTCGGACACATGCTTGCACGGCCGTAGCCACGACGGCGACATGGCCGGCGGCGAGGAGCTCTCGGGTGCGGTGGAAACGGCGGCTACAGGGGCCAAAAGAGCACGGGGGCTAGGGGGAAAGGAAGAGGAGCTCACAGCGGAGTCGGAGAGGGGGTCAGCGAGCTCGAGAAGGTCCTGGCGGCGGCGAATCGACTGGAGATGGCTCGGGTGCCCGAGGTTGAAGACGAGGGCGAAGGCGGCGAAGCAGGGCTTCCGGTGAAGCGTGGCTCGGTGGGGAGGACGAGGGAGTCGAGGCGGAGCTAATGGGCTCGTCGGAGGGGCGAGGGAGTGGCTGTAGTGGCAACTACGGTGATCGGCGGCAAGGAACGTGCTCGGCCGTCGTGGGGGAGAGTGAGAGAGACGAGGGGGAGAGTGTGAGAGGATGAGAGGGAGACGTGGGGGTCGCGTGGCGTCCTCTGGGCGTCTCCCGGCGTCGGCAGAAGCAGGAGGTGGCCGGCGCGTGGCCAGCGCGCGGTGAGCATGCGCCCCTGCCTCCTGGCGCGAGGTAGGGGATGACTGGCCGAGCCAGTAGGCTGGGCCGAGCCAGGTAAGGCCCAGGTGGGCTTCTTCCTCCTTTTTTTTGATTTAGTTTCTGTTTTCTATTAAACTGCAACTGTTTGGCTTTATTTAAAATACTAGAACATTTCCAAAAATCCTGAAAATAAATGTGGCCTCTGTTTAGATTATTTCCAACAGGAAACATTTACTCCTAGAAGTATTTGAGCATTTAAATTATTTTATAGCATTTAAATGCCCAAATTCAAATACTTATGATTTAATTCAGTGGCCTTCTGATGACCTAGAAAGTTGTGCACCAATTTTGCCAGAGGTTCTAGCCTAAGACAAAGAGGGTGAACATTTTAGAAGGGCATTTCAGGTTCATTGAAAATAATTTTAGTAAACCCTAGTTGTTTCCAGGGGGGTGTTGGGGGTTCTGTCTTCCCCAATTCAAATTTAAGAAGAATTTAGACATGATGCACATTCTAATGCTTGAACTAGCTAGGGTGTGACAACTCACCCCCACTCAAAAGAATCTCGTCCCGAGATTTAGGATCCTCCGGGAAGAAGGTGGGGTACTCAAGTCGAAGACGATCCTCCCTTTCCCAAGTGGCTTCTTTATCAGAGTGGTGTGACCATTGAACCTTGAGAAACTTGATATTCTGACATCGAGTGGTACGCTCGGCTTGATCAAGGATACGAACGGGATATTCTCGATAGGAGAGGTTATCTTGTAGATCAAGCGTTTCATGGTCCACTCCATGGATAGGATCCGCGAAGCAACGCCTAAGTTGTGAAACGTGGAAGACATCGTGAACTCTGAAAAGATGAGGAGGTAGTTCCAATTGGTAGGCAACTTCTCCTCGTTTGGCAAGAATGCGAAAGGATCCAATGTAACGAGGGGCCAATTTGCCTTTGATACCAAAACGATGGGTTCCCTTTAACGGAGTAACCTGAAGGTAAGCCTTCTCGTCGACTTCATAAGTCATAGGCTTATGTTTACGATCATATTGACTCTTTTGACGAGATTGGGCTGTTTTCAATTCCTCACGAATAACGCGAACCTGCTCTTCTGCTTCCTGAATCATATCCGGGCCAAAGAGTTGTCTTTCCCCGGTTTCTGACCAGTTAAGAGGCGTTCGACATTTTCGTCCATAGAGAACTTCGAAAGGAGCCTTGCCTAAGCTGGCTTGATAACTATTGTTATAAGCAAACTCCGCGAATGGAAGGCATTTCTCCCAACTCATTCCGAACGAGATGACAGAAGCTCGAAGCATATCTTCCAGAATTTGATTGACTCGTTCTACTTGAGCGCTTGATTGAGGATGGAAGGCGGTACTAAAAGAGAGACGAGTTCCCATAGCATTTTGGAAACTTTCCCAAAATCGAGAGGTGAAGAGACTCCCACGGTCTGAGTTAATTTCCAATGGAACACCATGAAGAGACACTATTTGGGAGATGTATAACTCGGCTAGCTGGCTAGCGGTGATACTCTCACGAACAGGTAGGAAATGGGCTACTTTGGAAAGTCGGTTGATCACGACGAAGATGGCATTATTCCCTCTCTTGGTCCTGGGAAACCCAATGATGAAATCCATACTGATTATATCCCATTTCCATTCAGGAATAGCCAAAGGTTGAAGGGTGCCAGCAGGCCGTTGATGCTCTGCTTTAACACGATGACAAACGTCGCAATTAGCAATGTATTGAGCGATTTCTCTCTTCATCCTAGTCCACCAAAACCTCTGGCGTAGGTCTTGAGACATTTTGGTACTACCGAGATGAATGGTGAGAGGGGATTCATGAGCTTCCTTAAGGATCAGTCGCCTCAGGTTTCGCGCCTTTGGAACCACTAGGTGATTCCCAAAGTATACGACACCTTGATCATCAATGGAGAAACAATTCGCGACTCCTTTCTTAATGTTTCTCTTAATACGGGAGATTCCTGGATCTACCTTCTGTGCCTTGATGATCTGATCTGTAAGGGTAGGTTCTGCCACCAGGGTGGATAGGAATCCTTGAGGAACAATATGAAGGTTTAGCTTACGAAATTCCTCATGGAGAGGTGGTTGACTTGTTGTAACATCAGGTTGTTACAATAGGACTTACGGCTTAGCGCATCAGCCATGACATTGGCTTTGCCCGGGGTGTAAGTTATTCCTAAGTCGTAATCCGAGATCAACTCAACCCAACGTCTTTGCCTGAGATTCAAATATGGTTGGGTGAAGATATATTTCAAACTTTGGTGATCGGTGAAGATCTCGCAACGATTACCGAGAAGGTAATGTCGCCAGGTTTTAAGTGCATGGACTACAGCTGCAAGCTCTAGATCATGTGTAGGATAATTTTCCTCATGTGGGTGTAATTGCCGTGAAGCATAGGCAATTACCTGACGATCTTGCATGAGTATGCAACCTAGTCCTTGTCGCGAGGCATCGCAATAGATAATAAAGTCCTTGGAGAAGTCTGGTGGTACCAGTACGGGGGCAGATGTCAGGCGTCTTTTCAGTTCTTGAAAACTGATCTCGCACTGTGGAGTCCACTCGAACTTTTTATCTTTCTTGAGGAGTTCAGTTAGAGGTTTAGCAACCTTGGAGAAATTTTCGACGAAGTGGCGGCAATACCTCGCTAAGCCAAGGAAGCTCCGAACTTGCTTAACTGTCTCAGGTGGAGTCCAATCAAGGACGGCTTGAACTCGCTCGGGATTGACAGCAATACCCTTGCCAGAGATTACATGGCCTAGATAGGTCACTTCTGGCAACCAAAATTCACACTTGGAGAATTTGGCATAAAGGCGATGCTCTCGAAGTTTCATCAATACCAGCCTTAGATGTACGGCATGTTCCTCTTCATTCTTGGAGTAGATGAGTATGTCATCGAGGTATACTACGACGAATTTATCCAGTACTCCATGAAGACCGAGTTCATTAACCGAGAGAAGGTAGCCGGGGCATTGGTTAAACCGAAGGACATGACGGTGTACTCGTATTGGCCATAATGAGTAACAAAGGCCGTTTTGGGAATGTCCCCATTTCTGATTTTGATTTGATGGTAACCCAACCTCAAATCCATCTTGGAGAAGACTGAGGATCCAGCGAGCTGATCATACAGATCGTTGATCCTGGGAAGCGGGTATTTGTTCTTGATGGTGACCAAGTTGACAGGTCGGTAATCCACAACCATTCGATCCGTTCCATCCTTCTTCTTAACGAAGAGGACGGGGCAAGCCCAAGGAGAGGAACTAGGACGGATGAAACCCTTTTTCAAGGACTCATCGAGTTGGTTCTTAAGCTCGGCTAGTTCTAAGGGTGCCATCTTGTAGGGTCTTCTAGAAATTGGAACGACTCCTAGAACAAGATCTATCACAAACTCGACATCCCTGTCAGGTGGAACACCTGGCAGTTCTTCTGGAAAGACATCCGGAAAGTCTCGGACTAACGGAACATCTTCAAGGTCTGGAAGGGGGTTGGCATTTAGGGAGTAAAGCTGGCGCTTGGCCACTCGAGTTAAGACATTGACTGTCTTGCCCGATGGGTGAGTAAGTTGAACGGTTCTAGTGGCACAATCAATCCTAGCGTAATGAGCTGACATCCAGTCCATACCAAAGATGATGTTTATGTCCGTGGACTTGAGAGCTATTAAGGATGCAAGGAAGACAAGTCTATCGACAAGAATTTCGTTCCCATGGCTTACTTTAGAAGTTTCCCATCTAGAGCCAGGGGTTTGAATTTCCATGGTAGAAGGCATGTCACAGAATGTCGTGTTATGCAATCGAGCATAGCTCTCGGATATGAATGAATGAGATGCTCCAGTATCGAAAAGAACAGATGCCGGATGGCAGTTAACAAGGAGCGTACCAAGGACGACGTTAGGATCCTCATGAGCCTCCTCGGCTGAAACATAATTGACATGGCCACGTGCAGTGGTGGCCGGCTTGGCGTAGAGAGTCTTCCCCGCTGGCTTACCACGGCCAATGGTCTTTCCAGTTTGATTGGAGTTGTTGTTCTGGGGACACTCTCGACTATAGTGACCCGGCTCTCCGCACTTGAAGCATGTCACCACATTGGGGCGTGGAGCAGCATTAGCAGCGGGGCCACCATAGGGCTTGGGCGGTGCAAATTGTTGGTTGGGACGAGGCACCTCAAAGGATGGCCTCGGAATGAACCTGGGTGGCAGTGCCGTCCTTGGAATCCACACCCGGCGCTTCTGAGCCCAGAGCCGGATGAAGAGCCAAATGTTGGAAATATGCCCTAGAGGCAATAATAAATTGATTATTATTATATTTCCTTGTTCATGATAATCGTTTATTATCCATGCTAGAATTGTATTGATAGGAAACTCAGATACATGTGTGGATACATAGACAACACCATGTCCCTAGTAAGCCTCTAGTTGACTAGCTCGTTAATCAATAGATGGTTACGGTTTCCTGACCATGGACATTGGATGTCGTTGATAACGGGATCACATCATTAGGAGAATGATGTGATGGACAAGACCCAATCCTAAGCCTAGCACAAGATCATGTAGTTCGTATGCTAAAGCTTTTCTAATGTCAAGTATCATTTCCTTAGACCATGAGATTGTGCAACTCCCGGATACCGTAGGAGTGCTTTGGGTGTGCCAAACGTCACAACGTAACTGGGTGGCTATAAAGGTACACTACGGGTATCTCTGAAAGTGTCTGTTGGGTCGGCACGAATCGAGATTGGGATTTTGTCACTCCGTGTAAACGGAGAGGTATCTCTGGGCCCACTCGGTAGGACATCATCATAATGTGCACAATGTGACCAAGGGGTTGATCACGGGATGATGTGTTACGGAACGAGTAAAGAGACTTGCCGGTAACGAGATTGAACAAGGTATCGGTATACCGACGATCGAATCTCGGGCAAGTACCATACCGCTAGACAAAGGGAATTGTATACAGGATCGATTGAGTCCTTGACATCGTGGTTCATCCGATGAGATCATCGTGGAACATGTGGGAGCCAACATGGGTATCCAGATCCCGCTGTTGGTTATTGACCGGAGAACATCTCGGTCATGACTACATGTCTCCCGAACCCGTAGGGTCTACACACTTAAGGTTCGATGACGCTAGGGTTATAAAGGAAGTTTGTATGTGGTTACCGAATGTTGTTCGGAGTCCCGGATGAGATCCCGGACGTCACGAGGAGTTCCGGAATGGTCCGGAGGTAAAGATTTATATATAGGAAGTCCTGTTTCGGCCATCGGGACAAGTTTCGGGGTCATCGGTATTGTACCGGGACCACCGGAAGGGTCCCGGGGGCCCATCGGGTGGGGCCACCTGTCCCGGGGGGCCACATGGGCTGTAGGGGGTGCTCCTTGGCCTACATGGGCCAAGGGCACCAGACCCAAGAGGCCCATGCGCCTAGGGAACCCTAGAGGGAAGAGTCCTCAAGGGGGAAGGCACCTCCGAGGTGCCTTGGGGAGGATGGACTCCTCCCCCCCTCCTTAGCCGCACCCCTTCCTTGGAGGAGGGGGCAAGGCTGCGCCTCCCCCCTCTCCCCTGCCCCTATATATAGTGGAGGAGAGGGAGGGCATCCATACCTGAGCCCTTGGCGCCTCCCTCCCTCCCGTGACACCTCCTCCTCTCCCGTAAGTGCTTGGCGAAGCCCTGTAGGATTGCCACGCTCCTCCATCACCACCACGCCGTTGTGCTGCTGCTGGATGGAGTCTTCCTCAACCTCTCCCTCTCTCCTTGCTGGATCAAGGCGTGGGAGACATCGTCGAGCTGTACGTGTGTTGAACGCGGAGGTGCCGTCCGTTCGGCACTAGGATCATCGGTGATCTGAATCACGACGAGTACGACTCCATCAACCCCGTTCACTTGAACGCTTCCGCTTAGCGATCTACAAGGGTATGTAGATGCACTCTCCTTCTACTCGTAGCTGGTTTCTCCATAGATAGATCTTGGTGACGCGTAGGAAAATTTTGAATTTCTGCTACGTTCCTCAACAGTGGCATCATGAGCTAGGTCTATTGCGTAGATTCTTTGCACGAGTAGAACACAAAGTAGTTGTGGGCGTCGATATTGTTCAATATGCTTGCCGTTACTAGTCTTATCTTGATTCGGCGGCATCGTGGGATGAAGCGGCCCGGACCAACCTTACACGTACGCTTACGTGAGACCGGTTCCACCGACAAACATGCACTAGTTGCATAAGGTGGCTGGCGGGTGTCTGTCTCTCCCACTTTAGTCGGATCGGATTCGATGAAAAGGGTCCTTATGAAGGGTAAATAGCAATTGGCATATCACGTTGTGGTTCATGCATAGGTAAGAAACGTTCTTGCTAGAAACCCATAGCAGCCACGTAAAACATGCAAGCAACAATTAGAGGACGTCTAACTTGTTTTTGCAGGGTATGCTATGTGATGTGATATGGCCAAAAGGATGTGATGAATGATATATGTGATGTATGAGATTGATCATGTTCTTGTAATAGGAATCACGACTTGCATGTCGATGAGTATGACAACCGGCAGGAGCCATAGGAGTTGTCTTTATTTATTTGTGACCTGCGTGTCAACTTAAACGTCATGTAATTACTTTACTTTATTGCTAACCGTTAGCCATAGTAGTAGAAGTAATAGTTGGCGAGGCAACTTCATGAAGACACGATGATGGAGATCATGATGATGGAGATCATGGTGTCATGCCGGTGACGATGATGATCATGGAGCCCCGAAGATGGAGATCAAAAGGAGCAAAGTGATGATGGCCATATCATGTCACTATTTGATTGCATGTGATGTTTATCATGTTTATACATCTTATTTGCTTAGAACGACGGTAGTAAATAAGATGATCCCTTACAACAATTTCAAGAAGTGTTCTCCCCTAACTGTGCACCGTTGCGACAGTTCGTGTTTCGAAGCACCACGTGATGATCGGGTGTTAGATTCTAACATTCACATACAACGGGTGTAAGACAGATTTACACACGCAAAACACTTAGGGTTAACTTGACGAGCCTAGCATGTACAGACATGGCCTCGGAACACGGAGACCGAAAGGTCGAACATGAGTCGTATAGAAGATACGATCAACATGAAGATGTTCACCGATGATGACTAGTCCGTCTCACGTGATGATCGGACACGGCCTAGTTTGACTCGGATCATGTAATCACTTAGATGACTAGAGGGATGTCTATCTAAGTGGGAGTTCATAAGATGAACTTAATTATCCTGAACATAGTCAAAAGGTTTTGCAAATTATGTCGTAGCTCACGCTATAGTTCTACTGTTTAGATATGTTCCTAGAGAAAAAAATTAGTTGAAAGTTGATAGTAGCAATTATGCGGACTAGGTCCGTAAACTGAGGATTGTCCTCATTGCTTCATAGAAGGCTTATGTCCTTAATGCACCGCTCAGTGTGCTGAACCCCAAAACGTCGTCTGTGGATGTTGCGAACATCGGACATACACGTTTTGATAACTACGTGATAGTTCAGTTAAACGGTTTAGAGTTGAGGCACCAAAGACGTTTTTGAAACGTCGCGAAACATATGAGATGTTTTGAGGGCTGAAATTGGGATTTCAGGCTCGTGCCCATGTCAAGAGGTATAAGACCTCCGATGACTTTCTTAACCTGCAAACTAAGGAGAAAAGCTCAATTGTTGTGCTTGTGCTCAGATTGTCTGAGTACAACAATCGCTTGAATCGAGTGGGAGTTGATCTTCCAGATAAGACAGTGATGGTTCTCCAAAGTCATTGCCACCAAGCTGTTAGAGCTTCGTGATGAACTATAACATATCAGGGATAGATATGATGATCCTTGAGGTATTCGCGATGTTTGACACCGCGAAAGTAGAAATCAAGAAGGAGCATCAATTGTTGATGGTTGGTGAAACCACTAGTTTCAAGAAGGGAAAGGGCAAGAAGGGATACTTCATGAAACGGCAAATCAGCTGCTGCTCTAGTGAAGAAACCCAAGGTAAAACCCAAACCCGAGACTAAGTGCTTCTGTAATAAGGGGAACAACCACTAGAGCAGAATTACCCTAGATACTTGGTAGATAAGAAGGCTGGCAAGGTCGATAGAAGTATATTGGATATACATTATGTTAATGTGTACTTTACTAGTACTCCTAGTAGCACCAGGGTATTAGATACCGGTTCGGTTGCTAAGTGTTAGTAACTCGAAACAAAAGGCTACGGAATAAACGGAGACTAGCTAAAGGTGAGCTGACGATATGTGTTGGAAGTTTTTCCAAGCTTGATATGATCAAACATCGCACGCTCCCTCTACCATCAAGATTAGCATTAAAATGGTTGATTGAATCTCGATCGTAGTGATACACATTTTCATGCCAAAAGATAGTAATGATAGTACCACTTACTGGTGGCACTGCCATGTAAGTCATATTGGTTTAAAACACATGAAGAAGCTCCATATTGATGGATCTTTGGGCTCACTCGTTTTTGAAAAGTTTGAGACATGCGAACCATGTCTATTGGTGTATATGCATGAAGAAACTCCATGCAAATGGACCGTTTTGACTCACTTGATTTTGAATCACTTGGGACATGCAAATCATACCACATGGGCAAGATGACTGAAAAGCCTCGTTTTCAGTAAGATGGAACAAGATAGCAACTTGTTGGAAGTAACACATTTTGATGTGTGCAGTCCAATGAGTGCTGAGGCATGCAGTGAATATCGTTATGTTCTTACTTCACAGATGATTCGAGTAGATGTTGAGTATATTTACTTGATGAATCACGAGTCTGAATTATTGAAAGGTTCAAGTAATTTCAGTGTGAAGTTGAAAGATCGTCGTGACAAGAGGATAAAAGATCTATGATATGATCATAGAGATGAATATCTGAATTACGAGTTTTGGCACACAATTAAGACATTGTGGAAATTGTTTCACAATTAATACCGCCTGGAACACCATAGTGTGATGGTGTGTCCGAACATCATAGTTGCACCCTATTGGATATGATGCATACCATGATGTCTCTTATCGAACTGCCACGATAGTTTATGGGTTAGGCATTAAAGACAACCACATTCACTTTAAATAGGGCACCACGTAATTCCGATGAGATGACACCGTATGAATTATGGTTTAGAGAAACCTAAGTTGTCGTTTCTTAAAAGTTTGGGGCTGCGACGCTTATGTGGAAAAGTTTCAGGTTGATAAGCTCGAACCCAAAAGCGGATAAATGCATCTTCATAGGACACCCAAAACAGTTGGGTATACCTCCTATCTCAGATCCGAAAGCAATAAGGGATTGTTTCTAGAATCGGGTCCTTTCTCGAAGAAAAGTTTTTCTCAAAAAGTTGAGTGGGAGGATGGTGGAGACTTGATGAGGTTATTGAACCGTCACTTCAACAAGTGTGTAGCAGGGCACAGGAAGTTGTTCCTGTGGCACGTACACCAACTGAAGTGGAAGCTTATGATAGTGATCATGAAACTTCGGATCAAGTCACTACCAAACCTCGTGGGATGACAAGGATGCGTACTACTTCAGAGTGGTACGTAATCCTGTCTTGGAAGTCATGTTGCTAGACAACAATGAACCTACGAGCTATGGAGAAGCGATGATGGGCCCGGATTCCGATAAATGGCTCAAGGCCATAAAACCCGAGAGAGGATCCATGTATGAAAACAAAGTGTAGACTTTGGAAGAACTACTTGATGGTCGTAAGGCTGTTAGGTACATATGGATTTTGAAAGGAAGACAGACAATGATGGTAAGTGTCACCATTGAGAAAGCTCGACTTGTCGTTAAGATGTTTTTCGACAAGTTCAAGGAGTTGACTACGATGAGACTTTCTCACTCATAGCGATGCTAAGAATCTGTTGGAATTATATTAGAATTACTGCATTATTTATGAAATCTTGCAGATAGGATGTCAAAACATTGTTTCCTCGACGATTCTTGAGGAAAGGTTGTATGTGATACAACCGGAAGGTTTTGTCTATCCTGAAATATGCTAATAAGTATGCAAAGCTCCAGCAATCCTTCTGAGGACTGGAGTGAGCATCTCGGAGTTGGAATGTATGCTTTGATGATGATCAAAGATTTTGGGTGTATACAAAGTTTATGAGAAACTTGTATTTCCAAAGAAGTGAGTGGGAGCACTATAGAATTTCCGATGAGTATATGTTGTTGACATATTAATGATCAGAAATGACGTAGAATTTCTGGAAAGCATATAGGGTTATTTGGAAAGTGTTTTCAATGGAAAACCTGGATTAAGCTACTTGAACATTGAGCATCAAGATCTATAAGGATAGATCAAAACGCTTAATAGTACTTTCAAATGAGCACATGCCTTGACGTGATCTTGAAGGTGTTCAAGATGGATCAGTCAAAGAAGGAGTTTTTGCCTGAGTTGTAAGGTATGAAGTTAAGACTTAAAGCTCGACCATGGCAGAATAGAGAGAAAGGAACGAAGGTCGTCCCCTATGCTTAAGACATAGGCTCTACAGTATGCTATGCTGTGTACCGCACCTGAAGTGTGCTTTACCATGAGTCAGTCAAGGGGTACAAGAGTGATCCAAGAATGGATCACAGGACAGCGGTCAAAGTTATCCTTAGTAACTAGTGGACTAAGGAATTTTCTCAATTATGGAGGTGGTAAAAGAGTTCGTCGTAAAGGTTACGTCGATGCAAGCTTAACACCTATCCGGATAGCTCTGAGTAGAGATACCGGATACGTATAATGGAGCAACAATTTAGAATAGCTCCAAGTAGAACAGTTATTTGGAATAGCTCCAAATAGAACGTGGTAGCTGCATCTAGGAGATGACATAGAGATTTGTAAAGCACACATGGATCTGAAAGGTTCAGACCCGTTGACTATAACCTCTCTCACAAGCATAACATGATCAAACCCAGAACTCATCGAGTGTTAATCACATGGTAAATGTGAACTAGATTATTGACTCTAGTAAACTCTTTGGGTGTTAGTCACATGGGGATGTGACCTTGAGTGTTAATCACATATCGATGTGAACTAGATTATTGACTCTAGTGCAAGTGGAAGACTGTTGGAAATATGCCCTAGAGGCAATAATAAATTGATTATTATTATATTTCCTTGTTCATGATAATCGTTTATTATCCATGCTAGAATTGTATTGATAGGAAACTCAGATACATGTGTGGATACATAGACAACACCATGTCCCTAGTAAGCCTCTAGTTGACTAGCTCGTTAATCAATAGATGGTTACGGTTTCCTGACCATGGACATTGGATGTCGTTGATAACGGGATCACATCATTAGGAGAATGATGTGATGGACAAGACCCAATCCTAAGCCTAGCACAAGATCATGTAGTTCGTATGCTAAAGCTTTTCTAATGTCAAGTATCATTTCCTTAGACCATGAGATTGTGCAACTCCCGGATGCCGTAGGAGTGCTTTGGGTGTGCCAAACGTCACAACGTAACTGGGTGGCTATAAAGGTACACTACGGGTATCTCTGAAAGTGTCTGTTGGGTTGGCACGAATCGAGATTGGGATTTTGTCACTCCGTGTAAACGGAGAGGTATCTCTGGGCCCACTCGGTAGGACATCATCATAATGTGCACAATGTGACCAAGGGGTTGATCACGGGATGATGTGTTACGGAACGAGTAAAGAGACTTGCCGGTAACGAGATTGAACAAGGTATCGGTATATCGACGATCGAATCTCGGGCAAGTACCATACCGCTAGACAAAGGGAATTGTATACGGGATCGATTGAGTCCTTGACATCGTGGTTCATCCGATGAGATCATCGTGGAACATGTGGGAGCCAACATGGGTATCCAGATCCCGCTGTTGGTTATTGACCGGAGAACATCTCGGTCATGACTACATGTCTCCCGAACCCGTAGGGTCTACACACTTAAGGTTCGATGACGCTAGGGTTATAAAGGAAGTTTGTATGTGGTTACCGAATGTTGTTCGGAGTCCCGGATGAGATCTCGGACGTCACGAGGAGTTCCGGAATGGTCCGGAGGTAAAGATTTATATATAGGAAGTCCTGTTTCGGCCATCGGGACAAGTTTCGGGGTCATCGGTATTGTACCGGGACCACCGGAAGGGTCCCGGGGGCCCACTGGGTGGGGCCACCTGTCCCGGGGGGCCACATGGGCTGTAGGGGGTGCGCCTTGGCCTACATGGGCCAAGGGCACCAGACCCAAGAGGCCCATGCGCCTAGGGAACCCTAGAGGGAAGAGTCCTCAAGGGGGAAGGCACCTCCGAGGTGCCTTGGGGAGGATGGACTCCTCCCCCCCTCCTTAGCCGCACCCCTTCCTTGGAGGAGGGGACAAGGCTGCGCCTCCCCCCTCTCCCCTGCCCCTATATATAGTGGAGGAGAGGGAGGGCATCCATACCTGAGCCCTTGGCGCCTCCCTCCCTCCCGTGACACCTCCTCCTCTCCCGTAAGTGCTTGGCGAAGCCCTGCAGGATTGCCACGCTCCTCCATCACCACCACGCCGTTGTGCTGCTGCTGGATGGAGTCTTCCTCAACCTCTCCCTCTCTCCTTGCTGGATCAAGGCGTGGGAGACATCGTCGAGCTGTACGTGTGTTGAACGCGGAGGTGCCGTCCGTTCGGCACTAGGATCATCGGTGATCTGAATCACGACGAGTACGACTCCATCAACCCCGTTCACTTGAACGCTTCCGCTTAGCGATCTACAAGGGTATGTAGATGCACTCTCCTTCTACTCGTAGCTGGTTTCTCCATAGATAGATCTTGGTGACGCGTAGGAAAATTTTGAATTTCTGCTACGTTCCCAAACACCAAAATCACGGGAGTGCTTGCGTGAAGCGTCATAATCAGTCTGGCCCGTCTCAGCACTGATGGCTTTATTGACCAACTTCTAAAAGGAGGTGCACTCGTGCAGACGGAGATCGCGGCGAAGCTTAGGGCTAAGTCCCTTGCGGAACCTTGCTTGCTTCTTGGCGTCAGTAGATACCTCTTCGGGAGCATAGCGTGCCAGATTCCCAAATTCACGACTGTAAGCATCCACAGTCAGTCTTCCTTGGGTGAAGTTGTAGAACTCCTCCCTCTTGCGATCCATGAGACCTTCCGGAATGTGATGCTCACAGAAAGCCTCACTGAATTCAGCCCAAGTAGTGATTTGACCGACCGGGCGCATAGCTTCGAAGTTTTCCCACCAAAGGCTAGCAGGGCCTTCGAGGTGATAGGCAGCATAAGTAACCTTGTCTGCTTCGGCTACATTGGCAGAACGTAGCTTGTGGGTGATGCTGCGAAGCCAGTCATCCGCGTCGAGGGGCTCGACGGAATGGTTGAACTTTGGTGGGTACAGCTTGATAAAGTCATTGATTGACACCAAGTCATTTCGTGGGTGGCGTGCAGTGTTCTCCTCAATCCGCTCCAGCAGGCGGTTAGTCTCACGCTTGTTTCTTTCCGCCTCTAGCATCACTTCGGCCAGAGAAGGCGGGTGAGGCAGATTTTCACCTCTAGCTGCACTGGCTCCCCCCTGCTCCGGGACAACAGGGTTGCTGCGGGTGTTGACCATCCTCCGTAGCCTGGAAGTTCAACATGACCATCCGGGAACAGACAGTCCTGAGGAGCCTGTGGACCAAAGGGGCTAGGATGAGGTCTTGGACCAACAAACGGTGGCCTGCGGGGACCACGGGGTGGGGTGATGCCTCCCACATCACGCCAATCCACCATGTCTGGCAGAGCTGATCTCACAGGATACAGATCCCTTGTATCCATACATCCAGCTTGCACCGCAGGTGCAAACCGAGTCAATGTGGCCCAATGATCAGCACGGGTGTTGAAAAGCTCCAGCCTCAAGGCCCGATTCTCTCGGTCCTTATCTTCGAGCAGCTCGGCAGTGGTACGAGTTAATGAGTCCTCCTGAGTGGAGTCAGCATAGATAGCCTGAAGATACCCTTGTGCTCCCGGAAGTGAAGCTGGCATGTAACGGAAGTCGGTGTTCCGAAGCAGGCCAGTCCGGACTCGCAAGATGGTCATCATGGAATAGGCAGCATCCTGCACAGCCATCTCAACAGTAACCCCGAGTCCATAGGAACAGTGAAGGGGCTCGGTAGATCTAGGATAAGAAGGAAATATCCTGACGGTGCAGAAATATTGGCTTTGATTAAAGTCGCGGAACTGCTCTTCGACGGTGTATTCGGGATACCAACGGTAGCCCATCTCGATCATTACCCGGACTAGCATAGCAGTATGACCGGGCACGTCGAGGCACCGGGTCAGGCGAACCACTTGGTTTTGAACATGGTTGGCCATCTGAAAGCACAACCACAATGTAAAGACATTAGAATTTCTAGGGAAAATTGGACAGCATAACGGCTGTAAATGCTCAGAAAAAGATTTGAGACATCCACAACAGTTCACAATACCACTCAACAACATCATATCAAGGTTCTGATTCAATTAGCAACATACTAAGAATAGTAGAAACTGAACTGGGACTTGTAACAACAATCCTATAAGCTACTACGGATTAGTAACACGTGAACCTGATAGAAGAAGAGAGCCTAATCCTTAACCCACGTTGAATGAAAAGATAATGACTCAGATCAGAGACATAGGGTAAAGGAGTAAAAGAGCCTTACGTTCCCTCCCACAATCAATTCCCCTACATATAACTAAGCATTTCTAGACTCGACATCGACCAGTTTGGCTCAACGAACCTACAGGCAGTCCGGCTCTGATGCCAACGCTGTGAGGACCCCGATTCCAAGTCACATCGATCTAGCCGGTAACACCTCATATCACTTTGCGGCCTCACGCACGGTATCCCACGGGTGTCGCCTTACCATGGCCCGGGACCGTTTGCGCCTTTTGGCTCACGTATATGATAGTGTCGCTAGCATCCATATGACAGAGAACCCAGGCCGACATGGCTAGTCGTGAACCCAAAGCGGCACATACCTATGGAGACAGGCATACATGAATCACATCAAACATGTCGGTCATCAACGAGTGATTCCGGGCTGTAGCACTGGGCTAACAGGACTCCGGGGAACCCCGGGCTGTAGCAGGCTAGACAGGACTCCGGGAGTCACCGTGTGACATTTCCCCAAAGGGACAGACATAGGGACGAAGTGAAACACATGCCGGCCAGTCAAGCGTCCTGAACAGTAGTGCTGGGCTAGCAGGACTCTGGTGAACCGGGCTGTAGCGGACTACTATGGCTCGAGGAACACTAGACTACATTTCCCCATAAGAAAGGCTTCCATGGATAAACAACTAGATTGTCAGATCCCACTCATACCAAGCATTTCAATCATACACACAATATGCCCGATATGAGTACATACAACATGGCATCACAACAAAACACTACAACTCAAGTACTTTATTTAAAGGCTCCAGAGAGCCATACATAACATGTTCATACAGATAGGGGTCACATGACCCGACACTCAAGTCATACAATCATTCAAGCACATGCGGAAGCAACTAGTCTGAGTACAGACTCTAGAAAGAAAGAAGGCTTCTGAAGCCTGTCTATCTACATAGGGCCCTCCATGGCCAGGATCACCACCTGGGTGACTAGTCACTCGTCGACGTCAAGGTCTACATAAAACCCATCGGAGGGGGCAGTGTTGTTGTCTGAAAACAATAAATAAGCAAACATGAGTACAAGGGTACTCAGCAAGTCTTACATCAGAACCTACTATACATGCTTATTCTCAAGAAGGCGGTGGGGTTGATGCAGCAAGCCAGCTTTGACTCTTGGCTAAGCTATCCTACGGAACTCCACCAGTAAAATAGTTTTCGCACACGAGTCCAGTACTCACCAACACAATACTCTACCGGGGATCCTCCCTCGTCATCCTACGAGAGGGCCATCCTCGGTACTCACACTTATCTTGAGTCTTTTAGTAGTATCCATTAACTTGTCTATGAACTATATAGGCAACCCAGTAGTCCTTTACCGCGGACGCGGCTATTCGAATAGTTTTATACCCTGCAGGGGTGTACTTCTTCATACACGCTTTCACCACTTACCGCCGCTTACACGACATGTACTCGGCAACCTTCAAGCGGAAGCCTAGCGAGGGTGTCGGCCATGGCCTACCTAAACACTTAAGTCTCTAGTCCAGGTTTATCGCCTATCCAGGTTCCATCCGCAGGGAGTCTGGCCGAGGTTTCCACATACGGCCCTGAACGATGTGAACAGGGTTCCGAGACGCCAAACGGGCGCCCGGCATACCCGGCCACGGTGTATCTACCGCAACATAGCCCACCCCTAGGGTCAGCGCTACGCACGGCCGACAACACATATCCTACAACACCAGAAACTATTTGCAGCTCCTGGACAGAGTACTAAGGTGATTAAGAAGCCGAGAGGGTCCATTGGTTCGGGCCCAATGTACGGTGGTAACTGCATCTTAAATCACACATACAGATCTCAGTTCTTAGGGACGGCCTCAATGAAACAACCCACCATGTACTCCTACATGGCCTCTCATCGATACCTTTACCAAAACATGTTCAACACATCCCTCACATTACCGACATAAGCATTTCCTCTAGCCCATCACCCAGATGAACCATACCCGACACAACTCTAAGCATAGCAGGCATAGCAAGGTAGGAATCACATACATGGATCAATCAACTCCTACACATGCTAGTGGGTTTCATCTAGTTACTGTGGCAATGACAGGTCATGCAGAGGATAAGGGTTCAACTATCGTGGCACACAGCAGTTTGAATCGCGTTGTCTTAATGCAGTAAACAAGAGCAGAAGCGAGAACATGGGTTTGTATCGGAATGATCAATGGTTGCTTGCCTGATGGAGTGGTAGTGGGATACTGCCCTTCAGTTGGATACTCGTGAATATCCTAGGAGGCAGAACCTACCACGAAGAACACATCGGAACACTATCAACACATGACGATATGCAACAATATGATGCATGCTATGGCATGGCAATATGAATGTGTCTTGGCCTAATGCAGGTTATAATAGGAAGGAATGAACTCATTTGAATCAAAGATTCAAATATTAGCTCACTAAACATGGCCTTAATAGTGCATTTCCTTATTCTGCCTAAACAGCAAGGTAAACTTGTTTTGTCATACATGAAACAATTACAGATGGATAGATTGAATTTTTCTGATAATTTTTCATATATAAATTATTTCATTTGGAGTTACGGTTGAATTTCTATGATTTTTAGAAGTTTTAAACATTTTCTGGAATTTCCTGAATAAAAATAAATCCAGAAAATGCATTACTGCATCAGCATTGCGTCATGCTGACCTCAGCAGATCAAAGGCGCCAGCCCAGGTCAAACCTGACTGGTGGGCCCCTTTTGTCAGCCTCTCAGCTAATTAGCAAGATTAGATTAACACTAATTAGTTGTCAGTGGGGCCTGGGCCCACATGTCAGTGACTGATTTAATTAAAATTAACTAAAACTGAACCTAAATTAGTTAACAGACTGGCCCCACCTGTCATAGACTCAGGGGGGTCTACCTGGGCCCACCCAGGGGTCAAACTGGGTCAACTCACCGGCGGCTCGACGCCGGCGAGGCCCGAGACGGCGGCGCGGCTCGGAAAACGCCCTCAGGCGACCAAATCGACGGCGGGGACTATCTACGGGTAGCTAGGAACGAGCCGCAGCGTTTGGTGGTGGTAGTTGGGCTCGGGGTGGCTGGAGACGTCGCCGGCGACGAGCTTGGCGGTCGCCAGAGTCGGGTGAGGACGGTTTCGAGGCTATGGTGCATGGGAGGAAGAGCTGGTGGTGGCTACGGGTTCCTGGTGCTGCACTGAGCACGGTGAGGCGCTCGGACGCATGCTTGCACGGCCGTAGCCACGACGGCGACATGGCCGGCGGCGAGGAGCTCTCGGGTGCGGTGGAAACGGCGGCTACAGGGGCCAAAAGAGCACGGGGGCTAGGGGGGAAGGAAGAGGAGCTCACAGCGGAGTCAGAGAGGGGGTCAGCGAGCTCGGGGAGGTCCTGGAGGCGGCGAATCGACCGGAGATGGCTCGAGTGCCCGAGGTTGAAGACGAGGGCGAAGGCGGCGAAGCAGGGCTTCCGGCGAAGCGTGGCTCGGTGGGGAGGACGACGGAGTCGAGGCGGAGCTAATGGGCTTGTCGGAGGGGCGAGGGAGTGGCTGTAGTGGCAACTACGGCGATCGGCGGCGAGGAACGTGCTCGGCCGTCGCGGGGGAGAGTGAGAGAGACGAGGGGGAGAGTGCGAGAGGATGAGAGGGAGACGTGGGGGTCGCGTGGCGTCCTCTGGGCGTCTCCCGGCGTCGGCAGAAGCAGGAGGTGGCCGGCACGCGACGAGCACGCGCCCCTGCCTCCTGGCGCGAGGTAGGGGATGACTGGCTGAGCCAGTAGGCTAGGCCGAGCCAGGTAAGGCCCAGGTGGGATTCTTCCTCCTTTTTTTGATTTAGTTTCTGTTTTCTATTAAACTGCAACTGTTTAGCTTTATTTAAAATACTAGAACATTTCCAAAAATCCTGAAAATAAATGTGGCCTCTGTGTAGATTATTTCCAACATGAAACATTTACTCCTAGAAGTATTTGAGCATTTAAATTATTTTATAGCATTTAAATGCCCAAATTCAAATACTTATGATTTAATTCAATGGCCTTCTGATGACCTAGAAAGTTGTGCACCAGTTTTGCCAGAGGTTCTAGCCTAAGACAAAGAGGGTGAACATTTTAGAAGGGCATTTCAGGTTCATTGAAAATAATTTTAGTAAACCCTAGTTGTTTCCAGGGGGGTGTTGGGGGTTCTGTCTTCCCCAATTCAAATTTAAGAAGAATTTAGACATGATGCACATTCTAATGCTTGAACTAGCTAGGGTGTGACACTTGGTGGGACCGATTGCTCATCTCGGTTTGACCGAAAACGTTACGAAGGGAAACAGAGAGTTTGCAATCCCATCTCGGTGAGACCGAGATCCCTATCGGTAGGACCGAAAAGACTAGGGTTTCTGGCAGTGGCTATGTCAACTGAACTCGGTGGCGCCGGATAGATCAAATCGGTGGGGCCGAGTTTGACTTTTGTTTGGGATATATGTGGATGTGAGAAAGTATTTGAGGGTTTTTGGAGCATATCACTAAGCACTTTGAGCAAGAAACTCATTAAGCAACACCTCATCCCCTCTTAATAGTATTGGCTTTTCCTATGGACTCAATGTGATCTTGGATCACATAAAATAAAAAAATGTAGAGTCCTGAGCTTTGAGCTTGAGCCAATCCTTTGTCCTTAGCATTTTGAGGGATCCACTTTCTAATCCATGCCATGCCAATCATTGAGCTTTTCCTGAAATATTTATCTTCAAGTAGCATTAGCTCAATGAGCTATATGTTTTTAGGAATTACCAAAACCACCCGAGGATAGTTGCACTTTCAATCTCCCCTTTTTGGTAATTGATGACAACATATAGATCAAAGATTCGACAAATGATAATAAGATTGAAAAAACATCGTCGCTTTGAGAAGTATGTGATAAGCAAGAGCTCGCCCTAAATTTGTGCATTATTTAAAATTTGCTTTTGAATGAAAATGCACAATCGATTAGGATCATGGGTTACTCTTCCATGTCACATACATCTTGGTGGAGTGCTCAAAATGATAGAAATTAAAAGCATGCACTCATCACCAAGCAAGTGAATGATCATATATGGAATATAAAGGATAGCATCATTCAACCAAACATTAATGTAGCATATGATTAGCCACATGATCATATAAGTATCTCACAAGGACATAAGGTATCTCACACAAGCACACAATAAAACAAGTTCAACCAAAATAGCAAGAGAGATAAGAAAAACAAGGCACTCTCTCAAAGCCTATGATCTATACATTTTTCTCCCCCTTTGGCAACAGGTTACCAAAAAGTTTGAAAATGCATAGTGCTATACGTCTCCTAGGCTTGGTCTTCGGGAGGAGGTGTGGATAGAACTCCAAGGACGAAGGCTTTCGATGAAGTAGTTGGAGCTGCTGGAGTGGGTGCTAGAGGTGGCACTGGAGCTGTAGCTGCTGGTGCTGACACTGAAGCTCTAGTATCTGAGACTGGCACTGTAGCAGACCTCGGACCTCATGGCACATGCTTGAAAGCATCAGTTGTTGCTTTTCCTCTCCTCTCCTCTGCTCCTCCTGAAGCTACTCTACTGCAGTCTGAATCTCAGTCAACTTCACATCAAGATCATAGAATTTTGTTTCCACAATCCTCTCCAGGCTCTCCTGATTCTGAGTCAGGGTGGCCAAGCCCTGCTCAATCCTCAGTGTAGCTTGAATCAGATATCCAAGATAATCTTGCTTGCTCTTCAGGAATACTTGAGATGCCTCTTCAGCAGTTGGCATCCTTGGAGCTTTCTCTGCCCTTGCGTTCTCTCTCTTCTCATGTGCTTGCATAGATGATGGATCTTCCTCAGTCATCACAACGGTGTTGTCTTCAAAATCAGGATATATGGGTAGATGCTCCTTGTCTAGCAAATAAGTTCATGTGCCCATCTTAGAGTTGATGAGCACCTGAATGTGTGGAGCATACCCACTACTTCTCTTCTGGTCAGCAGCAGTCCTCTTGATTGTTTCTACCATTAAGCTCATAACCTTGAACTTCTGAGGGACGTCAAACAGTTGGAGCAGATTGATAGAATGCCCTCTGATCATCTTGTGATCTCCTGACTTGGGTAGTAGAGTGTGCCTCAAGATCCAGTTGATCGTAGGCAGACCAGACAACAAGAAATGCATAGATCTAAGCTTCTGAGTTTCCAAAGCCTTGTCGAGGATCTCCTTGTACATGTTTGCCATGGAGTTGTGGTCTTTCTTCTTCTTGGCATATACATCCAAGTCATCTTCATGCTCTGCAGGGGCATTGATCAGCTTAGCCCATTCATCAACTATGGACTGGTACCTGGTACCCTCAGACATCCAAACTATCCTCCCATCAGGATAGAAGTGGGCGGTGGAGTAGAACTGCATGATCAACTCATCATTCCACTTGGTGAGCTTTTGCCCAAGGAATTCATCAACTCCACATGCCTTAAAGCTGTCATACACTCCAGGGAAGTGATCTTCATTTTCCTGGATGAACTCCTAGTCCACCCATTTCATGTCACACACTATGGGCTTCTTGTCAAGCAGAATGGTTTCATAGAAATCTTGTTGTTCCTTTGTATGGAACGTGTAATCCACATCAGTTCTCCTCCTGACAACATATGGGTTAGACTGTCTCCATAACCTCAATCCTGCATCTTTCCTGATGTCTATGTCCTCAGTGACTGGATGAGCATCATTATGGTTAGGAATTTTGGGCTTCAAGTTCCGCAAAACATGGGATTCATCATCCTCTTCTTCAGCAGCTTCAGGCACTGGGGCCTTGTTCTTTTCTTCAGCTGGTATACTCCTAGTGTTCCTCTTGGGTTTTGGAGGTTTCTAAGCAGCAGCTTTGGGAGCAGGTTTGGCCTTAGATGGAGCAGCCCCGGACTTGATTGCATCTCCCATAAGCTTCTGAGCCTTAGGAGCTGGTGCAGCATCCTCTTCATCTGAACCTCTCATTATGGATGATCTGCCAAGCACTCTAGCAGTGGTATTTTTGACCCTTTCCTTCCTTTTCGTCCCTTCTCCAACTACTTCTTCAGTTGGCTTGGAGGTTTCAGCAGTGGATGCTCTGGCCTTAGACATAGGAACTCTCTTTGCTGGTGCCTTCTTATGCATCCCTAGCTTAACTGTAGCAGCTGAGCCATACTCCTTTTTCAGCACCTTTTTCCTTGAAGTGGCCTCATCCTCAATGGCCACATAATCCTCATCCTCAGATTCTGAGGTTTTCTTTTTCCTGGATCTGGTTGCTGCCTTAGGTAAGTTGCTTGGAGTGCTCCTGCTTCCATCATCAAAAGAGCTGGAGGGACTAGTGCCCTCACTCATCTGGAACTATTTTTCAGATTTGTTCTGGCTGTCACTTTGATCAGACATCTTGCAGGCAAACTGTCAGCAGACCCTGTGAATAGGTTGTAGATGAGGTAGAGTAGATGAGCATCACAAAGTATGGAGGTTTTGCAAAATACTTGAGTCAAAAAGCTTAGTTTTAGTTCTCTACAGAAGTGATCTCGGAGCTACCGAATTGACCAACTCGGTGATACCGAAGTGCTACGTCTTGATCTTGCATTGGTTTTCCCCGAAGAGGAAGGGATGATGCAGCAGAGTAGCGTAAGTATTTCCCTCAGTTTCTGAGAACCAAGGTATCAATCCATTAGGAGGCCACGCGCAAGTCCCTCGTACCTACACAACACAAAGAGCTCAACGCAACCAACGCGATTAGGGGTTGTCAATCCCTTCACGGTCACTTACGGAAGTGAGATCCGATAAATAATATTTTTGGTACTTTTGATATAAAGATGCAAAGTGAAAAGTAAAAGGCAAAGTAAAAACAAAACAAGATTAAAGTGATGGAGATTGATATGATGAGAATAGACCCGGGGGCCATAGGTTTCACTAGTGGCTTCTCTCGAGAGCATAAGTTTTCTACGGTGGGTGAACAAATTACTATTGAGCAATTGACAGAATTGAGCATAGTTATGAGAATATCTAGGCATGATCATGTATATAGGCATCACGTCTGTGACAAGTAGATCAAAATGATTCTGCATCTACTACTATTACTCCACTCATCGACCACTATCCAGCATGCATCTAGAGTATTAAGTTAAAAACATAGTAACGCTTTAAGCAAGATGACATGATGTAGAGAGATAAATTCATGCAATATGAAATAAACCCCATCTTGTTATCCTCGATGGCAACGATACAATACATGTCTTGATGCCCCTTCTGTCACTGGGAAAGAACACCGCAAGATCGAACCCAAAGCTAAGCACTTCTGCCATGGCAAGAACTACCAATCTAGTTGGCCAAACCAAACGGATAATTCAAAGAGACTTGCAAAGATAACCAATCATACATAAAAGAATTCAGAGAAGATTCAAATATTGTTCATAGATAGACTTGATCATAAACCCACAATTCATCGGTCTCAACAAACACACCGCAAAAGAAGAAGATTACATCGAATAGATCTCCACAAGAGAGGGGGAGAACATTGTATTGAGATCCAAAAAGAGAGAAGAAGCCATCTAGCTACTAACTATGGACCCGAAGGTCTGAGGTAAACTACTCACACTTCATCGGAGGGGCTATGATGATGTAGAAGCCCTCCGTGATGACGGCCCTCTCCGGTGGAGCTCCGGAACAGGCCCCAAGATGGGATCTCGTGGATACAGAAAGTTGCGGCGGTGGAATTAGGTTTTTGGCTCTTGTTCTGATTGTTTGGGGGTACGTGGGTATATATAGGAGGAAGGACTACGTCGGTGGAGCACTGAGGGGCCCATGAGGCAGGGGGACGCACCCTGTAGGGGGGGCGCCCCCTACCCTCGTGACCGCCTCCGGTACTTCTTGGAGTAGGGTCCAAGTCACCTGGGTCTTATCCGAGAAGAAAATCACGTTCCAAAAAGGATTTTTCTGTTTGGACTCCGTTTGATATTCTGTTTCTTCGAAACACTGAAATAGGCAAAAAAACAGCAATTCTGGGCTGGGCCTCCGGTTAATAGGTTAGTCCCAAAAATAATATAAAAGTAGAAAATAAAGCCCAATATAGTCCAAAACAGTAGATAATATAGCATGGAGCAATCAAAAATTATAGATACGTTGGAGACGTATCAGGCATCCCCAAGCTTAATTCCTGCTCGTCCTCGAGTAGGTAAATGATAAAAGAGAATTTTTGATGCGGAGTGCTACTTGGCATAATTTCAATGCAAAATTTCTTAATTGTGGTATGGATACTCAGATTAGAAAGATTCAAGACAAAAGTTCATATTGACATAAAGAATAATAACACATAAAGCATACTAATAAAGTAATTATGTCTTCTCAAAATAACATGGCCAAAGAAAGTTATCCCTACAAAATCATATAGTCTGGCTATGATCTATCTTCACCATGCAAAGTATTTAAATCATGCACAACCCCGATGACAAGCCAAGCAATTGTTTCATACTCTAACTTTTTCAAAACTTTTTCAATCTTCACGCAATACATGAGCGTGAGCCATGGACATAGCACTATGTGGAATAGAAGGGTGGTTGTGGAGAATACAAAAAGAGGGGAAGATAGTCTCACATCAACTAGGCGTATCAACGGGCTAAGGAGATGCCCATCAATAGATATCAATGTGAGTGAGTAGGGATTGCCATGCAACGGATGCACTAGAGCTATAAGTATATGAAAGCTCATCAAAAGAAACTAAGTGGGTGTGCATCCAACTCGCTTGCTCGCGAAGACCTAGGGCAATTTGAGGAAGCCCATCATTGGAATATACAAGCCAAGTTCTATAATCAAAAATTCCCACTAGTATATGAAAGTGACATAACGAGAGACTCTCTATCATGAAGATCATGGTGCTACTTTGAAGCACAAGTGTGGTAAAAGGATAGTAACATTGTCCCTTCTCTCTTTTTCTCTCATTTTTTTATTTGGGCCTTTTCTCCTTTTTATGGCCTCTTTTTTTTGTCCGGGGTCTCATCCCGACTTATGGGGGAATCATAGTCTCCATCATCCTTTCCTCACTTGGGACAATGCTCTAGAAAATGATGATCATCACACTTTTATATTTCTTACAACTCAACAATTACAACTCGATACTTAGAACAAATATGACTCTATATGAATGCCTCCGACGGTGTACCGAGATATGCAATGAATCAAGAGTGACATGTATGAAAGAATTATGAATGGTGGCTTTGCCACAAATACGATGTCAACTACATGATCATGCTAGCTATATGACAATGATGGAGTGTGTCATAATAAACGGAACGGTGGAAAGTTGCATGGCAATATATCTCGGAATGGCTATGGAAATGCCATGATAGGTAGGTATGGTGGCTATTTTGAGGAAGGTATATGGTGGGTGTATGATATCGGCGAAAGGTGTGCGGTATTAGAGAGGCTAGCAATGGTGGAAGGATGGGAAAAGGTGCATATAATCCATGGACTCAACATTAGTCATAAAGAACTCATATACTTATTGCAAAAATCTAGAAGTTATCAAAGCAAAGTATTATGCGCATGCTCCTAGGGGGATAGATTGGTAAGAAAAGACCATCGCTCGTCCCCGACCGCCACTCATAAGGAAGACAATCAATAAATAAATTATGCTCCGACTTCATCACATAACGGTTCACCATATGTGCATGCTACGGGAATCACAAACTTTAACACAAGTATTCTTTAAATTCACAACTACTAAACTAGCATAACTCTAATATTATCACCTCCATATCTCAAAACAATTATCATGCTTCAATCTTCTCTTAGTATTCAACGCACTCAAAAGAAAATTTCACATATCTTGAACACCAAGCATATTTATATTAAGCAAATTACCATGCTATTAAGACTCTCAAAATAATTTAAGTGAAGCATGAGAGATCAATAGTTTATTTAAAACAAACCACTACCGTGCTCTAAAAGATCTACGTGAAGCACATAGAGCAAAATTATAACGCTCAAAAGATATAAGTGAAGCGCATAGAGCAAAACTACATAGCTCAAAAGATTTAAGTGAAGCACATAGAGTATTCTATCAAATTTTAATTCATAGATGACTCTCTCAAAAGGTGTGTACAGCAAGGGTGATTGTGGCACACTAACAAACAAAGACACAAATAATACAAGACGCTCCAAGCAAAACACATATCATGTTGGTGAATAAAAATATAGCTCCAAGTAAATTACCGATGGAAGTGGACGAAAGAGGGGATGCCTTCCGGGGCATCCCCAAGCTTTGACTTTTTGGTGTCCTTGGATTATCTTGGGGTGCCATGGGCATCCCCAAGCTTAGGCTCTTGCCACTCCTTGTTCCATAATCCATCAAAAGAACTCACCCAAAACTTGAAAACTTCACAACACAAAACTCAATAGAAATCTCGTGAGCTCCGTTAGAGAAAGAAAACATAAAACCACTTCAAGGTACTGTAATGAACTCATTATTTATTTATTTTGGTGTTAAACCTACTGTACTCCAACTTATCTATGGATTATAAACTATTTTACTAACCATAGATTCATCAAAATAAGCAAACAACGCACGAAAAACAGAATCTGTTAAAAACAGAGCAGTCTGTAGTAATCTATAACTAACGCAAACTTCTGGAACTCCAAAAAATCTACCAAAATTAGAAGACCTAGATAATTTGTTTATTGATCAGAAGCAATTGGAATAAATATTTTATCACGTTCTGATGATTTTTAGTAATTCGGGCACTGAACGCAAAGTTTCTGGAAATTACAGCAAGATCAAATAACTATCATCCAAGAAGATCCACTAGGTCTAGCTTGGCACAAACACTAATTAAAACAAAAAACCACATCCAAAGATAGGGTGGATGGGTTATTTATTCCCTAACAGAATAAAAACACAAAAAATAAAAAATAAAATTGGGTTGCCTCCCAACAAGCGCTATCGTTTAACGCCCCTAGCTAGGCATAAAAGCGAGGATAGATCTAGGTGTTGCCATCTTTGGAAGGCAATTCTTCAATGAGGCATCTACCTTTCTTAGAGATCTATTTCTTTTTAGTAATTATCAAACTTTTAGGCACAAGATCTAAAAATTCATTTGAAGCAAATGGTTCCTTAATGAAATCAAAAATATCGGGATGGATACTTATAGATTTAAGATCCGCAGTTTCCTTACTAGATGATTCACCCTTATTCTTAGGAACATACATAAGCTTAGCAATTTTAGTGGGAGGACTAGGAGTATTCTTTGCAGAAGAAAAAATGGTTCCCAAATTGGTAATGATACCCTCAAGTTTACCGATTCTAGAGGAATCTAGATTTATTTTCTCATCTACCATGGGTTCCTTCTCCTTAATATTTTTCAAAGTCATTCCTACCTTAGACCCATATTGAGTGATTTGATTATGAATCTTTTTATCTAGATTTTCAATTGATTCAATAGTAGCAACTTTTTTTTCAATAATTTCAAGCCTTTGCATAACATGCTCCAAAGTTAACATAGTTCCATTAACCAAAAGAGGTGGTGAGCCAAATAAGTCTATCATAGCATTATAAGAATCAAAAGTATGGCTACCCAAGAAATTCCCTCCGGTAATGCTATCAAGGATATATCTATACCAAGGACTAGCACCCACATAAAAATTACGAAGAAGAACTGAAGTAGATTGCTTCCTGGTAGCTCTGTTTTGAGCATTGCAAATTCTATACCAAGCGTCTTTCAGATTTTCTCCCTCCCTTTGTTTAAAATTTAGAACTTCGTTCTCGGGAGATAACGGAGAAGATATTAGACTAGCCATGACGACAAGGCAAGCGAGAAAAAGGCAAACGGAGAAAGAGAAGGGGAAGGAGAAAGAGAGGGCGAATAAAACGGCAAGGGTGAAGTGGGGGAGAGGAAAACGAGAGGCAAATGGCAACTAATGTAATACGGGAGATAGGGATTGTGATGGGTACTTGGTATGTTGACTTTTTGCATAGACTCCCCAGCAACAGCACCAGAAATCCTTCTTGCTACATCTTGAGCTTGTGTTGGTTTTCCCCGAAGAGGAAGGGATGATGCAGCAGAGTAGCGTAAGTATTTCCCTCAGTTTTTGAGAACCAAGGTATCAATCAAGTAGGAGGCCACGCGCAAGTCCCTCGTACGTACACAACACAAAGAGATCAAAGCAACCGACGTGATTAGGGGTTGTCAATCCCATCATGGTCACTTACGTAAGTGAGATCCGATAAATAATATTTTTGGTATTTTTGATATAAAGATGCAAAGTGAAAAGTAAAAGGCAAAGTAAAAACAAACAAGATTAAAGTGATGGAGATTGATATGATGAGAATAGACCCGGGGGCCATAGGTTTCACTAGTGGCTTCTCTCGAGAGCATAAGTTTTCTACGGTGGGTGAACAAATTACTGTTGAGCAATTGACAGAATTGAGCATAGTTATGAGAATATCTAGGCATGATCATGTATATAGGCATCATGTCCGTGACAAGTAGATCGAAACGATTCTGCATCTACTACTATTACCCCACTCATCGATCGCTATCCAGCATGCATCTAGAGTATTAAGTTAAAAATAGATTAACGCTTTAAGCAAGATGACATGATGTAGAGAGATAAATTCATGCAATACGAAATAAACACCATCTTGTTATCTTCGATGGCAACGATACAATACGTGCCTTGCTCCCCCTTCTGTCACTGGGAAAGAACACCGCAAGATCGAACCCAAAGCTAAGCACTTCTCCCATGGCAAGAACTACCAATCTAGTTGGCCAAACCAAACGGATAATTCGAAGAGACTTGCAAAGATAACCAATCATACATAAAAGAATTCAGAGAAGATTCAAATATTGTTCATAGATAGACTTGATCATAAACCCACAATTCATCGGTCTCAACAAACACACCGCAGGAGAAGAAGATTACATCGAATAGATCTCCACAAGAGAGGGGGAGAACATTGTATTGAGATCCAAAAAGAGATAAGAAGCCATCTAGCTACTAACTATGGACCCGAAGGTCTGAGGTAAACTACTCACACTTCATCGGAGGGGCTATGATGATGTAGAAGCCCTCCGTGATGATGGCCCTCTCCGGCGGAGCTCCGGAATAGGCCCCAAGATGGGATCTCGTGGATACAGAAAGTTGCGGCAGTGGAATTAGGTTTTTGGCTCCTGTTCTGATCATTTGGGGGTACGTGGGTATATATAGGAGGAAGGAGTACGTCGGTGGAGCACCGAGGGGCCCACGAGGCAGGGGCGCGCCTTGTAGGGGGGGCGCCCTCCACCCTCGTCACCGCCTCCGGTACTTCTTGGAGTAGGGTCCAAGTCTCTTGGGTCTTATCCGAGAAGAAAATCACGTTCCAAAAAGGATTTTTCTGTTTGGACTCCGTTTGATATTCTGTTTCTTCGAAACACTGAAATAGGCAAAAAACAGCAATTTTGGGCTGGGCCTCCGGTTAATAGGTTAGTCCCAAAAATAATATAAAAGTGGAAAATAAAGCCCAATATAGTCCAAAACAGTAGATAATATATCATGGAGCAATCAAAAATTATAGATACGTTGGAGACGTATCACGAAGCAACACTTGGAACCTAAACTGGTGGACTCGGTAGGGCCGAGTCACCGTTTGGTGGCACCGAGATTGCTAGGGTTTTAGAGAATCTTGAACTCAGTCACACCGATTTGCACGTTTCGGTCAGACCAAAAAGGGCGTGTGCAATGGCCAAGACCGAATCGGTGGGACTGATTTCTACAGTTCGGTCGTCCGAGATGAGTTCTGCGGAGAGCTAACCCTAAAATTTTCTCAATCTAGACCTAAGGGAGTTTTAGTTGGATGAATCAATCTCAATCGTGGCAAGAAACATGGCATTGTCCTTGTGCTAGGAATCAGAGTGAAGAAGACAGCACAAGGGGTCGAACACTTACCCTAGAGCGGTGAGTGTTCGCTACGGCGGCAACGGTGGAGCAGATTGCCGTTGACGGCGGCGGAGACCAGCGGTGGGAGGTCGTTGGCAGCGAGAGGACGATTCGGAGACCCGAGGAGGCAGAGCAGGTCATGTGCAGGTGAAAGGTTTCGGAAAAAAATTCCAAAATTTGATCCGTCGGTATATATAACCTGACCCTGTCGGTGTGACCGAGTGGAACGACTCGGTGGCACCGAGATGCTGAACTGCAAGCGGTTACTTCAACTCGGTGTGACCGAAACGTTCTAATCGGTTGCACCGAGATTGAAAACCTAGATCAACTTAGTGGTCTCGGTGTGATCGAAATGGATGACTCGGTCATACCGAAATGCACAAAGAGGTTTTGGAAGTTTAAGTCTATGACGAATCGGGGACTCCAAGTGCTCTTCACACAGAGTGGTTCGAATCTGACTTGATCAAACTTTGTGATGTAGCATGAATAGAGTTTGAGACGAGGAAAGCATAGATAGCTAGAGGGAGTTCTTAGGCATTCATGTCCATCCATTTGGCAAAAGAGAAAAAAGCCAAACAATCAAAGAAACAAATGGATGTCCTCGAATGAGTAAAATATGCAACCAACATGCTCACACAATAAGATGACAGATGAAATATGTGACAAAGCATGCACAAACACTCTAGCATTTATCAAGCAATTTGGCGATGACTAGGTCATCTATATATGAGTATATTGACTTAGGAGTCAAATGAGAACATTTGATCGTAGGTCATACTCATCGTTAAGCACAAGTGCGGTTTCCACTTTTACATAAAGCATTGTTGTGTTCACACCATTAGAGTTGCTTTAGCTCAATTGATTGGAGTAAAGCTCCCCCTAGATGTGATATCCCCCCTGAGAGGGATGAACTAACCTTGGGTTTTGTCGATGATGACTTCATGTAGGTGTTGAAGATGTAGATGCTCAATGTTGATGTAGATCCTTTGGAGCATTCCTTTGGAGTGAGTTGCACTTTCAATACCTACACAGGTTAGTCCCACAAGGAACAAACAAGGATATCCATAGACATAGAGTGATATTCACATGAGATGATGTCCATGAATGCATTCGGTTACCTTATCCCTTGTCTTACCAACAAGAGGGTTTGTGACTCCTTGAACTAGTGCAAGATATGGAAGTTGTTTGCACTTGTCCTCGCCAAAATGATATGAGTGAAGTATGTTGGCGGAGTCACCCTCAAGAACTCTCTAGTTCTTCTTCTTCGGGATCCACACCATCTTGATGGGAATCCTTGGAGTTGTAGTCGTACTTGATGAAGTAGAACTTTATGTAGTCTTGGGAACCCACTTGACCAAGGCTTTGGGAGCTTCTTCAAATGCATCAATTTCCTCTTGAAGCTTGTCCTTGCCTTTTAGCTTGTGGTCTTGTGGTGGAAGATCATCTTGAGCTAGTGTTCCTTGGACAGAAGTAGGATCATACTTCTCTTGTTGAGGAACAAACTTCGTCTTGGGGTATTGATCTTCTTCCCACTCAACTCCATTGGCGTTGAACTTTCGTTCAAAACCTACACCTTGATTCTTCCGGTGTCTTCCTTGCTTGCGTACAATTTCCTCAAATTGCTTACTTCCGGCAAGGCTCTTGTAAACACCTTTGTCTATAATTCCCTTCAACAAGCTATTTTCTTGCTCAAGTGTAACTTGGCTAAGAGAATCATTAGTGGAATCAAGAGAACTACTAGAAGCAACATCATTGAGTTTAGCATGATTATTGTTGCTACTAGAAGAAGAATCTTTCTTACTCTTGTTGCTAGTTTTAACTTGTGGCATGTAAGTAGACAAGAGTAAACGCTTGGCAATGTAAGAAGAACTTTTCTTGTGAAGATCATCATTGATTGCTTTTAAGAACTCCTGCTCTTGCTCGAGGTTGAGCTTTTCAAAGCGTAGCTTCTCATGAGTCTTTAAAAGCTCTCGATGATTTTCCAAGGTAGTTTCATGAGCTAACTTAAGAGTGTTTAGCTCTTTAGTTAGACGCTCAATCTCCTTCTTATCATCGTCATTCGTTTTGTCTTGATTAGCATTATTAATATCAAGTTCATCATAGTTTTCATCACTAGAATTGTCAACAAGTAAATCATCATCACCTAGCAAGTCATCTTCATCACTATTGAAATCAACATACTCGGGGTGTGATACCTTTGGGCCTTTATTTGGTGAGTCAAATATGTCGTAGGATTCGGTTGACACAAGTGCTAGACCGGCAACACCTTCATCATGAGTATATTTGGAGTCGGAGTGATAACTTCTCTCGGAGTGATCGTCGGAGTCGGAGCCGGATACCCATTCACCAATGTGAGCTTGATGTCTTCGTTTTGTGTAGCCCCTTAATGATTTGTCCTTCCTTTCTGAATCCTTGCTTCTCCGTGATGTTCTTCGTTCATAACAGTCATCTCTACTCCTTCTCTCTCTTGGCGGTGATTCTTCTCTCCTACTTCTTCTTTTGGGAGAATCTTCTCTTCTTTTGTAAGGAGTCGTACACTCATTTGAATAGTGTCCGGGTCTTCCACAATTGTAGCAGTTACGTTCACGACTTGAAGATATTTTGTGATCGTAGGACCTTGACTTGGAACTTCCTTCCTTTCTTCTACTCTTGTAAAACTTGTTGAACTTCTTCACCATTAGGATCAATTCATCGTTGAAGTTCTGTTTCTCACTTGATGATGTGGGAGCATCACATGAGGCTTTGTAAGCACCACTTGACTTGTTGTGAAGCTCTTCCTTATCCTTGAGTGACATCTCATGAGCAACAATCCTTCCAATGACTTTCGTTGGATTGAGATCTTTGTAATTGGGCATCATTTGGATCAATGTGCACACGGTATCATATTTTCCATCCAAGGCTCTTAGGATCTTCTTGATGATGAATCTATCGGTCATCTCTTCACTTCCTAAGCCGGCAATCTCATTTGTGATGAGAGCAAGCCTAGAGTACATTTCAGCGACACCTTCACCATCCTTCATTTTGAACTTGTCAAGTTGACTTTGAATCACATCCAATTTGGATTCCTTGACGGAATTGGTACCTTCGTGCATATCAATCAAAGTATCCCAGATTTCCTTCGCATTCTCAAGACGGCTGATTTTGTTGAATTCTTCGGGGCACAATCCATTGAAGAGAATATCACAAGCTTGAGCATTGTATTGCAGCATCTTTAACTCTTCCACGGTAGCTTCACGGTTCGGTTCTCTCCCATCAAAGAATTCACCTTGCAAGCCAATACACACAATAACCCAAATGGCGGGGTTATGTCCAAGAATATGCATTTTCATCTTATGCTTCCAACTAGCAAAATTAGTACCAACAAAGTAAGGACCTCTACGGTGGTAATTTCCCTCGCTAGACGCCATACTCTCCTAGGTTGTGAAACCAAGGCTATGACCACCAAAAGCTATGGAAATAAAAGCAAATGGAGACCAAAGCTCTGATACCACTTGTAGGATCGAAGGTATGTCTAGAGGGGGTGATTAGACTACTTGACCAAATAAAAATCTAGCCTTTTCCCAATTTTAATCTTGGCAGACTTTAGCAACTTAGCACAAGTCAAGCAAACAACCTACACATGCAATTCTAAGAGTATAGTAGCGAAGTGTAAAACAATTGCATATGAAGGTAAAGGGAGGAGTTTGGAGGGATCAAACGTAATGTAGACATATAGATTTTTGGCGTGGTTCCAATAAGTGGTGCTATCGTACATCCACGTTGATGGAGACTTCAACCCACGAAGGGTAACGGTTGCCCGAGTCCACGGAAGGCTCCACCCATGAAGGGTCCACGAAGAAGCAACCTTGTCTATCCCACCATGACCGTCGCCCATGAAGGACTTGCCTCACTAGGGTAGATCTTCACGAAGTAGGCGATCTCCTTGCCCGTACAAACTCTTTGGTTCAACTCCACAATCTTGACGGAGGCTCCCAAGTGACACCTAACCAATCTAGGAGACACCACTCTCCAAAAGGTAACAGATGGTGTGTTGATGATGAACTCCTTGCTCTTGTGCTTCAAAAGATAGTCTCCCCAACACTCAACTCTCTCTCATAGGATATGATTTGGTGGAAAAATGATTTGAGTGGAAAGCAACTTGGGAAGGCTAGAGATCAAGATTTGTGTGTTTGGAATGAAGTATCTTAACCTCAACACAAGTGTAGGTGGTTCTCTCTCAGAAAATGTATGTTGGAAGTGTAGGCATGTTCTGATGGCTCTCTCCACGAATAAAGAGTGGGTGGAGGGGTATATATAGCCTCCACAAAAAATCTAACCGTCACACATAAATCACCAAACTCGGTGGGACCGAATCATACAACTCGGTCAGACCGATTTAGTTCATAATGTGACCGTTAGGGTTTTCGATGGGACCGACAAGTCAACTTGGTGAGACCGATTTCGTTAGGGTTAGGGCATAACGTAATCTCGGTGAGACCGATTACACAAACTCGGTGGGTCAGGCAAACTCGGTGGGACCAATTCGCTCATCTCGGTTGTACCGAAATGTTACGAGAGGGAAACAGAGAGTTTGCATTGCAATGTCAGTGGAACAAATCGCTCATCTCGGTTTGACCGATACGTTACGAAGGGAAACAGAGAGTTTGCAATCCCATCTCGGTGAGACCGAGATCCCTATCAGTAGGACCGAAAAGACTAGGGTTTCTGGCAGTGGCTATGTCAACTGAACTCGGTGGTGCCGGATAGATCAAATCGGTGGGGCTGAGTTTGACTTTTGGTTTGGGATATATGTTGATGTGAGAAAGTAGTTGAGGCTGTTTGGAGCATATCACTAAGCACTTTGAGCAAGAAACTCATTAAGCAATGCCTCATCCCCTCTTAATAGTATTGGCTTTTCCTATGGACTCAATTTGAGTTTTGAGCTTGAGCCAATCCTTTGTCCTTAGCATTTTGAGGGATCCACTTTCTAATCCATGCCATGCCAATCACCGAGCTTTTCCTGAAATATTTATCTTCATGTAGCATTAGCTCAATGAGCTATATGTTTTTAGGAATTACCAAAACCACCCATGGATAGTTGCACTTTCAGCGGCCGACCACTAGTGGTGCACCACCATGGATTAACCATGCATGCTCCCACTGTACTTCTCCACCTTTCAAACCAAATACCGCCTAGGTAGTTCATTTACAAGTCTTGGTCCTGATTACTACCTTGTTACTCATGTCTCACCATGTTCGCTTCCCAAACCACGTCTACATTTAGCGAGGCAAAAATAAACTTACACGATGGTGACAAGGATGTATAGATCAGACCTACCTCAAATGAACTACTAGGTAATGGCATAGCCATCTCACAACAATAAATCCTACCATGCAATCCTACCACAGAGGCACTAAGTGCATAATATAAAACATAGGTAATTGAAGGAATGATCAAATGTGAACTTGCCTGGTAATAGTTGATGAAGATTATATCGCTCTCGAAATTTTACTTAATAGAACTATTCGTCACTCTCCGATGAAAATCTACAAAGTCAAACATTGCATTCACATAAGAAATCATTTCAGAGAACCAAATAACATGCAACATGAAAAGACTCAAAACATCCAAATGAACACACAACACACTTAACTATCAAAAAAATACTAAGTTCAAAACAACACAGGGCATGGGTGCCAAAAATGGTGACGTGGACCGTAGTGCATACTAGGCATACGAGTAAAAATATCATGCACAGATCCTAAGTGTGTGAAAATTATTTTGAGATTGTTGCAAGTAGTACGGTTTTGCTATGGTGACGAAATGCAAAAAGAATCAACTAAATCGGAGCTACGATTTAGGAGATACGGCCAGTTGAAGCTTGAATTCAAATCTGAATAATTTCAAATTTGTATGTGACAAAGGTTTACAAAAATGACACCACTGGATAGATCTAATCACGACGAAGAATTTGCCGCTGGTTTCATCGAGTTTGGATCTACGTTTTAAAAGTTGTGACTACTCAAAGTTCAGGGACTAATCTGTGAAAAAAGGGACTAAACAAAGAGGAAAATAATCACGAGCAGGTCCTCGACCACGTGGCGGCTCGTGGCTAGCCGAGCAGCGTTCGCTGCGGAAGCTTATACGTCGAATGGACACTAAATAAGAAAAACACTATGCGGTGGCTAACTAAAAAAACCAACCATCAGTTTTAACCAAAACCGTTCGGTTTAACTAAAACCGGGTTAACCGATCTAATACTAAAAAACTAAATGAACAGGGAGAAGCGGGCATCTCACAGCGAGCGAGGATGGTGAACAGGGGCAGCGGCGCTGGCGTCAGGCGGCGGATGGGGCGGCAGCCTGCAGTGGTCCTCAGCGGCTGGGAAGAAGACGAATGGGGCCGACACGTCGGGGGCTATCCGGTGGTGGAGGCGGCGCGCGTCGGGGTGACAGGGACGGAGCTAAGGAAGGGCGGCGCTCCGGCAAACTCCGGCGGTTCAGACATCGTCCGCGCGGCGGCTCAAGTATCCCCTAGACAACAAAAAGTTGTCAACAAGGTGTGCATGGAGTAGGGGAACAAGTTGATAGAGTTTGGGGCCTCGGAGTGGCTTACGGTCTACGAGCTTCTCTGGCGAAGTAGCCCCAGCCGGCGAGATCCAAGCGGCAACTGCGGGCGGTAGGAGCGGTGAGAGGACGAGCAAGTGGGCAGGATGGAGAGAGGGGGCTCCGAGGCTTTTATAGGTGCGGAGAGGGGTGCTCAGGGTTGCAGGATAAGCCTTACCCCCGAAGGTGAGGTGTGGTGGTTGCGGGAGGCGGGCTCATGCTCTATCCCGAGCGGTAGAGACGGGAGGTTGGGGACAATGGGGGTGGGGGTGGGGCCCTCCTGGCAGAGGCGGCTGCGTGCGAGCGAGAGGGAGATGAGGAGCGGGCGAACGAGGCGGAGGCCTACGGGCGTTGGTGGTCTAGGGCGCAGGCTGGCCTGGGCGACGGCCTTGGCCTATCGCCGGTGGGCCGGTCGGTGCGCCCCTGGGCCGAAGTGGCCTCGGTCCAGGTGGTGCGGTGTGTGTGTGCGTGTTTTTTGTTTTTTTAGTAAAAAGTTTTTCTCTTTTTTCAATAGTGATGAAAACAAAAAAACTGAATAATAATAATAATAAAATTATATAGACATATTATATACCAAAATGCTCAGAAAAATAGCAGCAATAAGATGAACTATTTTCAAGTTCAACTAAATTCCATAAAAAATCATAAAAGTCAAACAGTGCTACTGTTGCATTTAAAATAAAAAAATCATTTTTAAAATAGCAAAATGATTTCAAATTTATTTTCTCCTAATTTTCCATTGAAGGGAATCATTTTACCCTTATTTCCATTTGTTTTTTAGGAGAAAAATAATTGGAATTAAACTAAATAACTTCCAAGAGGATTTTGAATTTGGAATTTCAAACAACTTCAAATGGAAAATGAGTTCCAAATAACTTCGAAGTGACTTCCAAATTATTTATTTGAAACTCCCAACTCTCTTTCTTCAATTTTGAAGAAGTCATTTTATCTTCCCTCATGAACTCATTGAGTTGCTTAAAGTTTCTAAGTTTGAAATATTTCAAAATGGAATTCAAATCATTTTCAAACCCCTTTTAATTTCTTTAAGTGGAAGAAGACATATTATCTTCACTCTAGGGTTTTGTGATGAAATGAATTTGAATTCATGGTGATCAAAATGCAAGATGAAAGTTTCAGGAAAGTCCTTTTATTCCCTCTCATTCAACTTCCAAAAAGTTTTCAATTTCCAATCATTTTCACACAATCAATCACACAACAAACAAACAAACAAACAAACAATCATAATTAATTATTTAACATAATATTCCAAAATTTATAATTTTGGGATGTTACAAACTACCACCCTTAAATGAATCTCATCCTCGAGATTCAGAGAGGCTAGAAAGAAGGTTAGGTTTGGGGGGTCTCCTTGAAAATCCATTCATCAACACAAGGTATGGGGTGCTACTACCCTTAGAAGCATGGTTACGCTTCCAACAAAACTCATGTACTTCGCCCTTTGGGTTGACGGTGTCGGTCCTCTCATACTCCCTGGAGTAACTCTTTCTTTGAGGCTCTTCCGGTAGGGCATAACCTTTTCCTCAAAATCTTGAGTCTTTGCATCAAATATGATCCTTCCGAGACTGGGTCTTCTTAGCTGTCAGGTCTGTCGCCAATGATAAACAACTGTAAAAAATCTCATGGTGGTAAACAATTATTGGTTCCTCCTGCAGGAAATTGGTCTGGGCTGAACCTCACCACATAACCTACGATTGGCAACGGGTGCCTGTACAGGGTTTCCATCGTCCTGCCATTCTAAGGCTTTTGGCTTGTCGTGTCGACACTCTTATAGGGTTTTAAGGCTCTCTGATTTTCCATCAACATATGATAGCTCATGATAGAAGTCTCCGGTATGGAGGCCAATCCATCTCGTACTTGAATCATTACCACATACACAGATAGTGAATCATGTATTCTAACACTTGGGAATCCTCACAAGCATTGCAGAACTTCTCTTCTCCACGAACTAGGTCCGGGTAAATCCATTGGTTCTACAAGCCAAACAAAACATCTATCGTTTCTTCACAACTCCTGGGTTTACATAACCTCCTATGAAACGTCTGCTGATGAAATCACAGCTTCTTCTAGAATTCTTTTCTTCAACAAGATTGTGCTTTTTCCCTTATCAAATCCTGGGTCATGTGGGTTATGGGCCCACTTCAAACTTGTATATCTTTAACTCATCTTGGGAGTTACTATTGTTCCATATTCCAACATTACATCTCCTTTAAATCTGATAGCACTTCGTTCCTTCCTACTCTTGGGGTAACCATCATAACTAAAACAAAACTCCAACTCATTTTGTCCAGGCTGCACTCTGTGGAATATATTTTCCTTTCCATTGGTCAAGTGTTCACACATGGTATTACCATTAGAATAAAATGTACTAGTTCATCCATAATTCATATTCTCTTCATATCAAATCCTTTATTACATCCTTAACCACAACTCAAAACTCAAATTTCAAAAGTACTCTATTACAAAACCTGCCATCCACATAGTTTGGTATGGTCAAGCATTACTTCCATCTTTATTCATTTTCCCTTCTTGAAGATGCTTCAGTCCCACTAGAATTGTGCGATGTAGTCCTTCAAATCATCAATGTTTTGCTTCATCATGGTGGCCATGAGCTTCATCTCCATCATCTCTGCATGCACCTCTCTTAGGTATTCCTGAGTGTGATGGAGTCTTGCTTCAACTATTTCTCCAATCTGACGTATGGCTTCCATAGCAGCTTCATGAACAAAGTTGAAGAATGTTGCTCGTGGTACTCGAGAAATGAAAAGGTATTGTCCCATAGTCTTTGGGCAAACTCCCTTCACACCGTGGAGGTGTATCTCCATGTACCAAAGTTCAACTCCCTTCTCCATGAAAGGATAACCCTTGTAGACTGCATCTCCCTCAAGATGAATATGCTTCATCATGTCCTTTAGGATTTTGGGGTAATCCTGATCACTAGTCGGGGTCATGATTGTTTCTGGGCCCTTGAGAAAAGACTCATAAAGGATTGCCATCTGTAGGTATAAGATAGAAGGTGTACTCAGGATATTGTATGTATTTCCTTGGGTGAAATGTGGTTGTTTTTCCCGGGAAAGGTTTGGGGTCAGCTTGTCCATGGGTTCAAGGTTTAAGTCTGGGTGAGATAGTGAGAGAGGCACTCCCAATCAACAAAGAACTCATAGCATTATTTCATATGAGATTCCAAACATATCAACTTTATTGCTTCACAAACTATTACAATTTCCATTCCATAACTCAACCCAACTTCCCCAATGAAAATAAAAGCGTGTTCCACATTTATTACATGCTTTATTCCAATATCAAGATCTCAACTACTCAGCTCAAGCTTTCCTCAGTCTGAACATTCTCTGGCAAAATGTCCTACTCCTTTGCAGTGTAATCAAATGACTTCAGACAAATCCACGGGCTTCTTGGTGGTTATCTTGGCTCGTTGGGTTCTTGGCTTCCTTGTTGGGCATTTGCTAGCGTAATGACCTAAATCCTTGCATCTGTAACAAGTGATATGACTTAGGTCGTTTTTGCAGAAATTGGGTTGTTCTAGGGACACATGCTCTTTCTCTTCCTCGACTTCTTCGTTTCGATCAATTCTTCTATCTCTTGTCAATCAAACTCCACTTCTTCCATCGGGAAGTCTCCCAGATACTCTTGGCTTTGCTTCGTGCAATACAGTGAAAAATGTCCTTCTTATCCACATGAATAGCAGGCATTGGTATTCTCCATTAGGGTCGTCAACATCTTCCTTCATCACATGTTCTTTTAAACTTTCCCTGAGGGCTTCTTTCATTGCTCCCTTCTGCTGCTTGCTAATTTCTTGTACCTTGGGATAAATATGACATTGGGCAGGGTAGTGCGTAGTTCCTTCACACAAGAAACAAGTAACATGCCTAGTTGGGCATTCTTCAGCTCGGTGATTTCCTTCACAATAAGGGCATCCATCCTTGTGTTCCTCATGGGTATGTCCTATTTCTCCACATATCTTGCAGGCACAAGGTTTCTTCATCGGGTTATCACTGTGCTTCTGGATAAGATGGGATCCCAACAGAGTCTTCTTCAATTACTCCCAAGTTTTTGCTCCATTACATCCTTGTATGGCTTGATACATTTTCCACCAGGTTGCAGCACTTTTTGTAAAGTACTGAAGAGCGTATTGAACCCCATACTTCCTTGCAACGAAATTGCTCCTGAAGTGATTCTCCATGTTTTGAATCCATAACTCTGCCTCTAACTGAGTGATCGGTCCAGAGTATACAAGTCCATCTTCATTCATCATCTATTGGGTCCAAGGGTTTTGGGATAAGATAAGAGGGATAGAGAGAGATACACACAATACAAACAATATTGTTTTGAAATAGGTTTTATTTGTTGTTGTCAGAAAACACACACAAAATATGATAGCTCACAAATTGTCGCATCTAACGTAAGTATACAACAAGGGTTTGGTCTTCTAAAGGTCATATAAGTCTTGGAATTCTTCAGTGTCTTCAAATTCTTCGAGTTTTCGACTATTGTAGCTTTAATTCTTCTAGTGTATGGTCAGGTCCTCTTTTACTAAAGTGGTCCTCAGTTGTCTGATATCTTGCCCTTCTCGGAGTGGTCTCATCAGTTGATCCTCCGTGTGGTCCAAAGGGAACGGGGTATTGTCTAACTAAAAACGGAATATTTGGTAAAGCTCAGAAAAGAAGAGAGGTAAAGGATATTTTTGAAAATAAAGTTTAAGCGAAATCCTTTCCTAAGGTCTTTCCAGTTCCTAGGGTCACGTCCTACAGTCAACATGTGCTTTGATACCATCTCTATAGCGACCCGACCTCAAACGGTCAAGCCTCTATGTATCTGTGTCATCCCTAGATCGGTATGCTAGCACACACAGTACATCAATGTATATATCAAAGTGCAATCACATGTATAAATAACGTAAAATTGATACATACCTCATAAGTCTCAGCGGAAACAAACGAATAGGTGTGGAGTCCCATCAACACCAACGACAAGTTGAGTGTGGACCGCAACCCTACAATGTAACTCTTACTCGTCGTAGAAATTCCTGCAACATAGGACGTTGCAGCCCTCTAGGTCAGTACATTAATGTACTGGCAAGTCACATTATAAGAATAATGAACCTATTTGTACATGCAATTTGGCTGGTGGAAAGTTCTAAGATTAGTTTTTGCATAAAGCTAGTTTTTCCCTAGAATAAAAGATATTATTCTACCACTACTGTATAGCATAGGATGAGTTGGTAAACCCAATTCAATCCATTCCCAAAGTTTCACTTAAACCCCAACTGTTTAATTAAGAGTGATGAGATCTCGCAGCATTTCCACTACTAGATGCTGAAGTTGTCCATAACCAGGAACACGGCTAATCGATTAGGTTTTAACACTCTGCAGAGGTTTGCGCACTTTTCCCCACAAGACTCAATCGCATCCCTTGAAGTTCTCGCACTGCCTGGCGTTGAGAATAGGATGACCAAGACATGGTCTTTTGAAAGTATTCCCCCTTAACCCACGGATAGGCTGGTACACCTACTCATTCTACATCTGCTAGCCCATCCCGGAAGGGGTCACACTAACTACTCAACTAAGCCATCGCACATATTGGCTTGTGGCTGCACACATAAGCTTCTAGACATGAGAATACGATTGATCTCTTTGAGCCTGGGCGGCCGACCACTAGTGGTGCACCACCATGGATTAACCATGCATGCTCCCACTGTACTTCTCCACCATTCAAACCAAATACCTCCCAGGTAGTTCATTTACAAGTCTTGGTCCTGATTACTACCTTGTCACTCATGTCTCACCATGTTCGCTTCCCAAACCACGCCTACATTCAGCGAGGCAAAAATAAACTTACACGATGGTGACAAGGATGTATAGATCAGACCTACCTCAAATGAACTACTAGGTAACGGCATAGCCATATCACAACAACAAATCCTACCATGCAATCCTACCACAAAGGCACTAAGTGCATAATATAAAACATAGGTAATTGAAGGAATGATCAAATGTGAACTTGCCTGGTAATAGTTGATGAAGATTATATCGCTCTCGGAATTTTACTTAATAGAACTATTCGTCAATCTCCGATGAAAATCTATAAAGTCAAACATTGCATTCACATAAGCAATCATTTCAGAGAACCAAATAACATGCAACATGAAAAGACTCGAAACATCCAAATGAACACACAACACACTTAACTATCAAAAAAATACTAAGTGCAAAACAACACAGGGCATGGGTGCCAAAGTTTGTGACGTGGACCGTAGTGAATACTAGGCATATGAGTAAAAATATCATGCACAGATCCTAAGCGTGTGAAAATTATTTTGAGATTGGTGCAAGTAGTAGGGTTTGGCTACGGTGACGAAATGCAAAAAGAATCAACAAAATCAGAGCTATGATTTAGGAGATACGGCCGATTGAAGTTTGAATTCAAATCTGAATAATTTCATATTTGGATTTGACAAAAGTTTACAAAAATGACACCACTGGATAGATCTAATCACGATAAAGAATTTGCCGCTGGTTTCATCGAGTTTGGATCTACGGTTTAAAAGTTGTGACTACTCAAAGTTTAGGGAGTAATATGTGATAAAAGGGACTAAACAGAGAAGAAAATAATCATGAACAGGTCCTCGACCATGTGGCGGCTCGTGGCTAGCCGAGCAGCATTCGCTGCAGAAGCTTATACGTAGAACGGCCACTAAATAAGAAAAACACTATGCGGTGGCTATCTAAAAAAACCATTGGTTTTAACCAAAACCGTTTGGTTTAACTAAAACTGGGTTAACCGATCTAATACTAAAAAAACTAAACGAACGGGGAGAAGCGGGCAGCTCACAGCGAGTGAGGACGGCGAACAGGGGCGGCGGCCTGCGGTGGTCCTCGGCGGCGGGGAAGAAGACGAATGGGGTGGTTGTCCGATGGTGGAGGCGGCGCGCGTCGGGGTGATAGGGACGGAGCGAAGGAAGGGCGGCGCTCCGTCGAACTCCGGCGGTTCGGACGTCATCCGTGCGGCGGCTCCAGTGTCCCCTAGACAACAAAACGTTGTCAACAAGGTGTGCATGGAGTAGGGGAACAAGTTGATAAAGTTTGGGGCCTCGGAGTGGCTTACGGCTGACGAGATTCTCCTGCGAAGTAGCTCCAGCCGGCAAGATCCAAGCGATAACTGCGGGCTATAGGAGCGGCGGGAGGACGAGCAAGTGGGAAGGATGGAGAGAGGGGGCTCCGAGGCTTTTATAGGCGTGAAGAGGGGTGCTCAGGGTTGCGGGATAAGCCTTATCCTCGAAGGTGAGGTGTGATGGTTGCGGGCGGCGGGCTCGTGCTCTATCCCGAGCGATAGAGGCGGGAGGTTGGGGACAACAGGGGTGGGGCCCTCCTGGCAGAGGCAGCTGCGTGCGAGCGAGAGGGAGACGAGGAGCGGGCCAACCAGGCGGAGGCCTACGGGCGCTGGTGATCTCGGGTGCAGGCTGGCCTGGGCGACGGCCTTGGCCTATCGCCGGTGGGCTGGTCGGTTCGCCCCTGGGCCAATGTGGCCTCGGTCCAGGTGGTGCGGTGTGTGTGCGTGTTTTTTGTTTTTTTAGTAAAAAGTTTTTCTCTTTTTTTAACACTGAGGAAAACAAACAAACTGAATACTAATAATAAAATTATATAGGCATATTATATACCAAAATGCTCAGAAAAATAGCAGCAATAAGATGAACTATTTTCAAGTTCAACTAAATTCCATAAAACTTCATAAAAGTCAAACAGTGCTACTGTTGCTTTTAAAATCAATAAAAATCATTTTTAGAATAGCAAAATGATTTCAAATTTATTTTCTCCTAATTTTCCATTGCAGGGAATCATTTTACCCTTATTTACATTTATTTATTTTTTGGAGAAAAATAATTTGAATTAAAACTAAATAACTTCCAAGAGGATTTTGAATTTGGAATTTCAAACAACTTCAAATGGAAAATGAGTTCCAAATAACTTCAAAGTGACTTCAAAATTATTTATTAGAAACTCCCAACTCTCTTTCTTCAATTTTGAAGAAGTCATTTTATATTCCCTAATGAACTCATTGAGTTGCTTAAAGTTTCTAAGTTTGAAATATTTCAAAATGGAATTCAAATCATTTTCAAACCCCTTTCCATTTCTTTAAATGGAAGAAGTCATATTATCTTCACTCTAGGGTTTTGTGATGAAATGAATTTGAATTCATGGTGATCAAAATGTAAGATGAAAGTTTCGGGAAAGTCCTATTATTCCCTCTCATTCAACTTTCAAAAAAAATTCAATTTCCAATGATTTTCACACAATCAATCACACAACAAACAAACAAACAATCATAATTAATTTTTTGACATAACATTCCAAAATTTAGAATTTTGGGATGTTACAGTTTGTGTAGGTATTGGTGATTTGTGCGTTATCTCCTACTGGATTGATACCTTGCTTCTCAAACTAAGGAAAATACTTATCTCTACTTTGCCGCATCACCCTTTCCTCTTCAAGGGAAAAAACAACGCAAGCTCAAGAAGTAGCACACCCCACAAGCCATCAGGGCGCGCCCAGGGGGTGGCTGCACCTTGGTGCCTTGTGGGCAACAGGTGGGGCCCCTCTAGTGGGTCTTCGCTCCAGTATTTTTTATTTATTCCATAAAAAATCTCTAAAAAGTTTCTTCCAATTCTGAGAACTTTTATTTTTGCACAAAAACAACACCATAGTAGTTCTGCTGAAAACAGCGTCAGTCCGGGTTAGTGTCATTCAAATCAGGCAAATTAGAGTCCAAAACTAGAGCAAAAGTGTTTGGAAAAGTAGATACGCCAGAGACATAACAGTTACTTCCATCGATTTTCCCTATTTTGCATGTGTGTCTCAGTTGATCCTGTGTGGGAAAAATAGACCAAAAACGAGCATCCACACATAGTTTGGTTGTCCGCATCTAGGTTGGCTGCACGAGGGAACCAATATTGACCTGTGGTTTGGTTGGTTGGTTGTGTTGCATTAGGTGTAGAAATTACACGGTGTTTGGTTGCAAACTGCATAAGGTGTTATCACCACTTCTCACTAGTGGTGACCTTACCACACAAGGTCTGAACATAGTTTCAGTCCTAACTAGAAAAGAAATAGGAGTTCATCCTATCTACTAACAAATGTGAGTACAAATATAACAGTCAAATGGCTTAATAGGGGAAAGTTCATCGATAATGAACTAGTTGAAAGTCCATCCTTGTCCTCTTCTGATTCTGCTGTTGCTGCTTCTCTTCCTGTGCTTATGTTGCTCTTCCTCTTTAGATCCTTGTCTGGCCTCTGTTATCCCACATTGCATGTGCCCACTCCATCCTTTTGTCCTTCCAGGATTCGTTGTCAAATGCCTCCACACTGTGGTCGAAGCTGGCAACATCGTCAGGCGTCACCTCTGAAAGGATCGATATGGTTGACTAGAGGGGGTGAATAGGCAACTAAAATTGTTTAGCTTTTCTTTACCAAATTAATATTAGCATCAAAATAGGTTGTCTAGATATACAACTAGGTGAGCAACCTAAATGATGCAACAACAAATAGCACACAAGCAAGCAAGGGATACAACACAATATAATCTTGTACAAGTAAAGGTAAGAGATAACCAAGAGTGGAACCGGTGGAGACAAGGATATGTTACCGAAGTTCCTACCCTATGAGAGGAAGTACGTCTTTGTTGGAGCGGTGTGGAGGCACAATGCTCCTCAAGAAGCCACTAGGGCCACCGTATTCTCCTCACCCCCTCACACAATGCGAGAAGCCGTGATTCCACTATTGGTGCCCTTGAAGGCAGCGACTGAACCTTTACAAACAAGGTTCTCTCTGAAGGAAATATGCCCTAGAGGCAATAATAAAGTTGTTATTTATATTTCCTTATATCATGATAAATGTTTATTATTCATGCTAGAATTGTATTAACCGGAAACTTAGTACATGTGTGAATACATATACAAACAGAGTGTCCCTAGTATGCCTCTACTTGACTAGCTCGTTAATCAAAGATGGTTAAGTTTCCTAACCATAGACATGTGTTGTAATTTTATGAAAGGGATCACATCATTAGAGAATGATGTGATGGACAAGACCCATCCGTTAGCTTAGCATAATGATCGTTTAGTTTTATTGCTATTGCTTTCTTCATGACTTATACATGTTCCTCTAACTACGAGATTATGCAACTCCTGAATATCAGAGGAACACTTTGTGTGCTATCGAACGTCACAACATAACTGGGTGATTATAAATATGCTCTACAGGTGTCTCCGAGGGTGTTTGTTGAGTTAGCATAGATCAAGATTAGGATTTTTCACTCCGAGTATCGGAGAGGTATCTCTGGGCCCTCTCGGTAATGCACATCACTATAATCCTTGCAAGCAATGTAACTAATGATTTAGTTATGGGATGATGCATTACGGAACGATTAAAGAGACTTGCCGATAATGAGATTGAACTAGGTATGATGATACCGACGATCGAATCTCGGGCAAGTAACATACCGATGACAAAGGGAATAACGTATGTTGTTATGTAGTTTGACTGATAAAGATCTTTGTAGAATATCTTGGAGCCAATATGAGCATCCAGGTTCTGCTATTGGTTATTTACTTGAGATGTGTCTCGGTCATGTCTACATAGTTCTCGAACCTGTAGGGGCCGCACGCTTAACATTTGATGACGATTTGTATTATGAGTTATGTGATTTGATGACCGAAGTTTGTTCTGAGTCCCGGATGAGATCAAAAACATGACGAGGAGTCTCGAAATGGTCGAGAGGTAAAGATTCATATATTGGAAGGTTGCATTTGTACATCGGAATGGTTCTGAGTAGTTCGGGCATTTTTCCAGAGTACCGGGAAGTTACCGGAACCCCCCGGGAAGTTAATGGGCCTTAGTGGGCATTAGTGGAGAGAGGGAAGAAGGCACACGAGGTGGCGCGCGCCTCCCGCCTGCCCAAACCCAATTGGACAAGGGATGGGGGCGCGGCCCCCTCCTTCCTTCTCCTTCTCCCCTCCTTCCTTTCCCTCCAGTGGAAGAAAGGAAAAAGGGGGGGCGAATCCTACTTGGACTAGGAGTCCAAGTAGGACTCCCCCCCTTGGAGGCCCCTCCTGGCCGGCCTCCTCTCTCCCTCCCTCCTTTATATACGTGGCCAGGGGGCACCACAATAACGCAACAGACAATCTCTTAGCCGTGTGTGGTGCCCCCCTCCACAGTTTAACACCTCGGTCATATCGTCGTAGTGCTTAGGTGAAGCCCTGCGCATGTAACTTCACCATCATCGTCGCCACGCCGTCGTGCTGACGGAACTCTCCCTCATCCTCAACTAGATCAATACCTCGAGGGATGTCATTGTGATGAACGTGTGCTGAACACGGAGATGCCGTACGTTCGGTGCTTGGATCGATTGGATCGTGAAGACGTTCGACTACATCAACTGCATTATTAAACGCTTCTGCTTTCGGTCTACGAGGGTACATGGACACACTCTCCCGTCTCGTTGCTATGCATCTCCTAGATAGATCTTGCATGATCATAGGATTTTTTTTTGAAATACTGCTTTCCCCAACACTCTCCACAACCGAATTGGAGGCTCCCAATGAAAGCAGGGAGCTTCACCACAATGGAATATGGCTCCGAGGTGACCTCAACCGTCTAGAGTGCTCAAACAACCAAGAGTAACAAGATCTGCAAGGGATTAGTGGGGGGAATCAAATTTCTCTTCGTGGAAGTGTAGATCGGGGCCTTCTCAACCAATCCCTAGAAAATCAACAAGTTTGATTGGTTAGGGAGAGAGATCGGGCAAGAATGAGCTTTTGGAAGGCAATGGAGCTTGTGGGAAGAGATCAACCCTAGGAAGAAGAAGACCCCCCTTTATATAGGAGAACCAAAATCCAACCGTTTTCTACCTAGTCTTGTAGCTAAGCGGTACTACCGCTTAGGTGGTACTACTCCTCAAAGGCCTATAAATACACATAGTGTATCTACGGTAGTGCCGCCGGAGCGGTAGTGCCGCCGGAGCGGTACTACCGCTGACCCGGGCGGTACTACCACCTTGGGTTTTAGACCTGGAGAGGCAGCGGTAGTATAGGGTGCTAGGGTCGACAGTACCATGCCAAGCGGTACTACCGTCCTAGTGCCTCTCTACTACCGCTTGGGGCAAAGTGCAAACAAAACCTTGCACAGAAGAAAACCCCGCAAGCGGTAGTGGAGACAGTAGTACGAGCTATAGTACCACCGGAGCAGTACTATCGCTCTACTCCCGAATACCGGAGGAACACTTTGTGTGCTATCAAAAATAACAATGTAACTGGGTGATTATAAAGATGCTCTACAGGTGTCTCCGATGGTGTTTGTTGAGTTGGCATAGATGAAGATTAGGATTTGTCACTCCGAGTATCGGAGAGGTATCTCTAGGCCCTCTCGGTAATGCACATCACTATAAGCCTTGCAAGCAATGTAACTAATGAGTTAGTTATGGGATGATGCATTACGGAACGAGTAAAGAGACTTGCCGGTAACGAGATTGAACTAGGTATGATGATACTAACGATCGAATCTCGGGCAAGTAACATACCGATGACAAAGCGAATAACTTATGTGTTATGCGGTTTGACCGATAAAGATCTTCGTAGAATATGTAGGAGCCAATATGAGCATCTAGGTACCGCTATTGGTTATTCACCGGAGATGTGTCTCGGTCATGTCTACATAGTCCTCGAACCCGTAGGGTCCGCACGCTTAACATTCGATGACGATTTGTATTATGAGTTATGTGATTTGATGACTGAAGTTTGTTCGGAGTCCTAGATGAGATCATGGACATGATGAGGAGTCTCGAAATGGTCGATAGGTAAAGATTCATATATTGGAAGGTTTCATTTAGACATCGGAATGGTTCTGAGTAGTTCGGGCAATTTTCTGGAGTACCGGGAGGTTACCGAAACCCCTCGGGGAAGTTAATGGGCCTTAGTGGGCTTTAGTGGATAGGGGGAAGAAGGGCCACGAGGTGGCGTGTGCCTCCCCCCGCCCAAACCGAATTGGACAAGGGGTGGGGGCGTGGCCCCCTCCTTCCTTCTCCTTCTCCCATCCTCCCTTTCCCTCTGGTGGAAGAAAGGAAAAAGGGGGGGGTCGAATCCTACTTGGACTAGGAGTCCAAGTAGGACTCCCCCCTTGGCGTGCCCCTCCTGGCCGGCCTCCTCTCTCCCTCCCTCTTTTATGTATGTGGCCAGGGGGCACCCCAATAGCACAACAGACAATCTCTTAGTCATGTGTTGTGCCCCCCTCCATAGTTTAATACCTCGGTCTATCGTTGTAGTGCTTAGGTGAAGCCCTGCGCCTGTAACTTCATCATCACCATCGCCACACCGTCGTGCTGACGAAACTCTCCCTCGTCCTCAACTGGATCAAGAGCTCGAGGGACGTCATCATGCTGAACGTGTACTGAACACGGAGGTGCCGTACATTCGGTGCTTGGATCGGTTGTATCGTGAAGATGTTTGACTACATCAACCGCGTTATTAAACGCTTCCGCTTTCGGTCTACGAGGGTACGTGGACACACCCTCTGTCTCATTGCTATGCATCTCCTAGATAGATCTTGCGTGATAGAGAATTTTTTTTAAAATATTGCATTCCCCAACAGTGGCATCCGAGCCAGGTCTATGCGTAGATGATATGCACGAGTAGAACACCAACGTCTTACTTTGATTCGGCGGTATTGTTGGATGAAGCGGCCCGGACTGACATTACATGACCGCGTTCATGAGACTAGTTCTACTGACGTACTTCGCACACAGGTGGCTGGTGGGTGTCTGTTTCTCCAACTTTAGTTAATCTAGTTTGACTACGGCCGGTCTTTGTTGAAGATTAAAACAACACACTTGACGAAAAATCGTTGTGGTTTTGATGTGTAGGTAAGAACGGTTCTTGCTAGAATCCCGTAGCAGCCACGTAAAACTTGCAACAACAAAGTAGAGGACGTGTAACTTGTTTTTGCCGGGCATATTGTGATGTGATATGGTCAAGACATGATGTGATATAATTTGTTGTATGACATGATCATGTTTTGTTAAAGTTATCGGCAACTGGCAGGAGCCTTATTGTTGTCTCTTTATTGCATAAGATGCAAGCGCCATATAATTGCTTTACTTTATTGCTATGCGATACAATAGTTTCAAAAGCAATAGTTGGTGAGACGACCATGTGACGACACGTTGATAGAGATCGAGATGATGGAGATCATGGTGTCATGCCGGTGACAATGGAGATCATGACGGTACTTTGGAGATGGAGATCAAAGGCACAAGATGATGATGGCCATATCATGTCACATATTTTGATTGCATGTGATGTTTATCTTTTATGCATCTTATTTTGATTAGTACAACGGTAGCATTATGAGATGATCCCTTACTAAAATTTCAAGGTATAAGTGTTCTCCCTGAGTATGCACCGTTGCAACAGTTCTTCGTGCCGAGACACCACGTGATGATCAGGTGTGATAAGCTCTACGTTCACATACAATGGGTGCAAGCTAGTTTTGCACGTGCATAATACTCGGGTTAAACTTTACGAGCCTAGCATATGCAGATATGGCCTCGGAACACTGAGACCGAAAGGTCAAACGTGAATCATATAGTAGATATGATCAACATAGAGATGTTCACCATTGAAAACTATTCCATCTCACATGATGATCGGACATGAGTTAGTTGATATGGATCACGTGATCATTTAGATGACTAGAGGGATGCCTATCTAAGTGGGAGTTCTCAAGTAATATGATTAATTGAACTTAATTTATCATGAATTTAGTCCCGATAGTTTTTGCATATCTATGTTGTAGATCAATAGCTTGCGATGTAGCTCCCCATTTATTTTTGATATGTTCCTAGAGAAAAATAAGTTGAAAGATGATAGTAGCAATGATGCAGACTGGGTCCATGATCTGAGGATTATCCTCATTGTTGCACAGAAGAATTATGTGCTTGATGCACCGCTAGGTGACGGACCTATTGCAGGAGCAGATGCAGACGTTATGAATGTTTGGCAAGCTCGGTATGACGACTACTTGATAGTTTAGTGCGGCATGCTTTACGGCTTAGAACCGGGACTTCAAAAACGTTTTGAACACCACGGAGCATATAAAGATGTTCCAAGAGCTGAAATTGGTATATCAGACTCATGCCCGAGTCGAGAGGTATGAGACCTCTGACAAGTTCTATAGCTGCAAAATGGAGGAGAATAGTTCTGTCAGTGAACACATACTCAGAATGTCTAGGTACCACAACCACTTGACTCAGCTGGGAGTTAATCTTCCTAATGATAGTGTCATTGACAGAGTTCTTCAATCACTGCCACCAAGCTATAAAGGCTTCGTGATGAACTATAATATGCAAGGGATGGAAAAGCTTATTCCCGAGCTCTTCGCGATGCTAAAGGCTGCGGAGGTAGAAATCAAGAAGGGGCATCAAGTGTTGATGGTAAACTAGACCACTAATTTCAAGAAAAAGGGCAAAGGGAAGAAGGGGAACTTCAAGAAGAATAGCAAGCAAGTTGCTGCTCAAGGGAAGAAGCCCAAATCTGGACCTAAGCCTGAGACTGAGTGCTTCTACTGCAAAGGGACTGGTCACTGGAAGCGGAACTGCCCCAAGTATTTGGTGGATAAGAAGGATGGCAAAGTGAAAGGTATAGTTGATATACATGTTATTGATGTGTACCTTACTAATGCTCGTAGTAGCGTCTGGGTATTTGATACTGGTTTTGTTGCTCATATTTGCAACTCGAAACAAGGGCTACGGATTAAACGAAGATTGGCTAAGGATGATGTGACGATGCGCGTGGGAAATGGTTCCAAAGTCGATGTGATCGCCGTCGGCACCCTACCTCTACATCTACTGTCGGGATTAGTTTTAGACCTAAATAATTGTTATTTGGTGCCAGCGTTGAGCATGAACATTATATCTGGATCTTGTTTGATGCGAGACGGTTATTCATTTAAATCAGAGAATAATGGTTGTTCTATTTATATGAGTAATATCTTTTATGGTCATGCACCCTTGATGAGTGGTCTATTTTTGTTGAATCTCAATTGCAGTGATACACATATTCATAATATTGAAGCCAAAAGATGCAAGGTTAATAATGATAGTGCAACTTATTTGTGGCACTACCATTTAGGTCATATTGGTGTAAAGCGCATGAAGAAACTCCATGTTGATGGGCTTTTGGAATCGCCTGATTATGAATCATTTGATACTTGCAAACCATGCCTCATGGGCAAGATGACTAAAACTCTGTTCTCTGGAACAATGGATCGAGCAAATGACTTACTGGAAATAATACATACCGATGTATGTGGTCCAATGAGTGTTGAGGCTCGCGGTGGGTATCGTTATTTTCTGACCTTCACAAATGATTTGAGCAGATATGAGTATGTCTACTTAATGAAACACAAGTCTGAAACGTTTGAAAAGTTCAAAGAATTTCAGAGTGAAGTGGAGAATTATCGTAACAAGAAGATAAAGATTCTATGACCTGATCGCAGAGGCGAATTTTTGAGTTATGAGTTTGGCCTTCATTTAAAACAATGTGGAATAGTTTCAAAACTCGCGCCACCCTGAACACCACAGCGTAATGGTGTGTCCGAACATCGTAACCGTACTTTATTAGATATGGTGTGATCTATGATATTTCTTACCGATTTACCATTATCGTTTTGGGGTTATGCATTAGAGACAGCTGCATTCACATTAAATAGTGCATGATCTAAATCCGTTGAGACGACACCGTATGAACTATAGTTTGGCAAGAAACCTAAGCTGTCGTTTCTTAAAGTTTGGGTCTGCGATGCTTATGTGAAAAAACTTCAACCTGATAAGCTCGAAACCAAATAGGAGAAGTGCGTCTTCATAGGATACCCAAAGGAAACTGTTGGGTACACCTTATATCACTGATTCGAAGGAAGATATTTGTTGCTAAGAATGGATCCTTTCTAGAGAAGGAGTTTCTCTTGAAAGAAGTGAGTGGGAGGAAAGTAGAACTTGATGAGGTAACAGTACCTTCTCCCTAATTGGAAAGCAGTTCATCATAGAAATCAGTTGCAGTGATCCCTACACCGATTAGTGAGGAAGCTCATGATGATGATCATGAAACTTCAGATCAAGTTACTACCGAACCTCTGATAACCCACAAGTATAGGGGATCGCAACAGTTTTTGAGGGTAGAGTATTCAACCCAAATTTATTGATTCGACACAAGGGGAGCCAAAGAATATTCCCAAGTATTAGTAGCTGAGTTTTCAATTCAACCACACCTGGAAACTTAATATTTGCAGCAAAGTATTTAGTAGCATAGTAATATGATAGTAGCGGTAACGGTAGCAAAAGTAATAGTTTTTGGTTTTATAATGATTGTAACAGTAGCAATGGAAAAGTAAATAAGTGAATATCAATATATGAAAAGCTTGTAGGCAATGGATCAGTGATGGATAATTATGTCGGATGTGATTCCTCATGCAATGGTTATAACATAGGGTGACACAGAACTAGCTCCAGTTCATCAATGTAATGTAGGCATGTATTCCGAATATAGTCATATGTGCTTATGGAAAAGAAATTGCATGACATCTTTTGTCCTACCCTCCCATGGCAGTGGGGTCCTATTGGAAACTAAGGGATATTAAGGCCTCCTTTTAATAGATTACTGGACCAAAGCATTAACACTTGGTGAATACATGAACTCCTCAAACTACGGTCATCACCTGTAAGTATCCCGATTAGTGTCACTTCGGGGTTAACGGATCATAACGCATAATAGGTGACTATGGACTTGCAAGATACGATCAAGAACTCACATATATTCATGAAAACATAATAGGTTCAGATCTGAAATCATGGTAGTCGGGCCCTAGTGACAAGCATTAAGCGTAGCAAAGTCGCAGCAACATCAATCTTAGAACATAATGGATACTAGGGATCAAACCCTAACAAAACTAGCTTGATTACATGATACATCTCATCCAACCCATCACCGTCCAGCAAGCCTACAATGGAATTACTCACGCATGGCGGTGAGCATCATGAAATTGGTGATGGAGGAAGGTTGATGATGACGATGGCGATGGATTTCCCTCTCCGGAGCCCCGAGCGGACTCCAGATCAGCCCTCCCGAGAGAGATTAGGGCTTGGCGGCAGCTTCGTGTCGTAAAACGTGATGAATCCTTCTCCCTGATTTTTCTCCCCGAACATGAATGTATGGAGTTGGAGTTGAGGTCGGTGGAGCGTTAGGGGGCCCACGAGGCAGGGGGCGCGCCTAGGGGGGTTGGTGCGCCACCCACCCTCGTGGAAAGGGTGTGGGGCCCCTGACATTGATTCTTTCGCCAGTATTTTTTATATATTCCAAAAATATTCTTCGTTGATTTTTAGGTCATTCCAAGAACTTCTATTTCTGCACAAAAATAACACCATGGCAATTCTGCTGAAAACAGCGTCAGTCCGAGTTAGTTCCATTCAAATCATGCAAGTTAGAGTCCAAAACAAGGGCAAAAGTGTTTGGAAAAGTAGATACGATGGAGACATGTCAACTCCCCCAAGCTTAAACCTTTGCTTGTCCTCAAGCAATTCAGTTGATAAACTGAAAGTGATAAAGAAAAACTTTTACAAACTCTGTTTGCTCTTGTTGTTGTAAATATGTAAAGCCAGCATTCAAGTTTTCAGGAAAGATTATGAACTAACCATATTCACAATAACATTTAGGTCTCATGTTTACTCATATAAATGGCATAATCAACTAGCGAGAAATAATAATAAATCTTGGATGACAACACTTTATCAAAACAATCATAATATGATATAACAAGATGGTATCTCGCTAGCCCTTTCTGAGACCGCAAAACATAAATGCAGAGCACCCCTGAAGATCAAGGGCTGACTAGAAATTGTAATTCATGGTAAAAGAGATCCAGTCACAATAATACTCAATGTAAACTAATAGTAATGCATACAAATGACAGCGGTGCTCTCCAACTGGTTCTTTTTAATAAGAGGATGATGACTCAACATAAAAGTAAATAGATAGGCCCTTTGCAGAGGGAAGCAAGGATTTGTAGAGGTGCCAGAGCTCGATTTTGAAATAGAGATGAATAATATTTTGAGCGGTATACTTTCATTGTCAACATAACAACCGAGAGATCTCGATATCTTCCATGCTACACACGTTATTGGCAATTCCCATGCAGAATGGTAAAGTTTGTACTCCCCCACCACCAACAAGCATCAATCCATGGCTTGCCCGAAACAACGGGTGTCTCCAACTAACAACAATCCTAGGGGAGTTCTGTTTGCAATTATTTTGATTTGGTTTGAGCATGGGACTGGGCATCCCAGTGACAAGCCATTTTCTCGTGAGTGAGGAGCGGAGTCCACTCCTCTTGAGAATAACCCGCCTAGCATGGAAGATACAAACAACCCTAGTTGATACATGAGCTATTCGAGCATACAAAACAGAATTTCATTTGAGGGTTTAGAGTTTGGCACATACAAATTTACTTGGAACGGCAGGTAGATACCACATATAGGAAGGTATGGTGGACTCATATGGAATAACTTGTGGGGCTTATGGAAATGGATGCACAAGCAGTATTCCCGCTTAGTACAAGTGAAGGATAGAAAGAGACTAGGAAGCAACCAGCTAGAGAGCGACAACAGTCATGAACATGTATTAAAATTAATCAACACTGAATGCAAGCATGAGTAGGATATAATTCACCATGAACATAAATATCATAGAGGCTATGTTGATTTCGTTTCAACTACATGCGTGAACATGTGCCAAGTCAAGCCACTCGAATCGTTCAAAGGAGGATACCACCCTATCATACCACATCACAACCATTTTAATAGCATGTTGGCACGCAAGGTAAACCATTATAAACTCCTAGCAAATTAAGCATGGCATGAGCAACTATAATCTCTAATAGTCATTGCAAACATGTTTCATTCATAATAGGCTGAATCAGGAACGATGAACTAATCATATACAAAAATAAGAGAGGTCGAGTTCATACAAGCTTCTCTCATCTCAATCAGTCCATCATATATCGTCATTATTGCCTTTCACTTGCACAACCGAATAGTGTGGATAATAATAATAGTGCACGTGCATTGGACTAAGCTGGAATCTGCAAGCATTCAATTCAAGGGAGAAGACAAGGTAATATGGGCTCTTTGTTAGATCAACAGTAATGCATATGAGAGCCACTGTGGGAGTCCTGGATTAGGGGGTCTCCGGACAGCCGGACTATCTCCATTGGCTGGACTGTTAGACTATGAAGAAGACTTCGTCTCGTGTCTGGATGGGACTCTACTTGGCGTGGAAGCCAAGCTAGGCAATACGGATATGTGTATCTCCTCCTTTGTAACCAACCTTGTGTAACCCTAGCCCCTCTGGTGTCTATATAAACCGGAGGGTTTTAGTCCGTAGGACAACATACAATCATACCATAGGCTAGCTTCTAGGGTTTAGCCTCTCTGATCTCGTGGTAGATCTACTCTTGTACTACCCATAACATCAATATTAATCAAGCAGGACGTAGGGTTTTACCTCCATCAAGAGGGCCTGAACAAGGGTAAAACATTGTGTCCCCTGCCTCCTGTTACCATCCGCCTTAGACGCACAGTTCGGGACCCCCTACCCGAGATCCGCCGGTTTTGATACCGACATTGGTGCTTTCATTGAGAGTTCCTCTGTGTCATCGCCGTTAGGCTTGATGGCTCCTACTATCATTGATAGCGACGCAGTCCAGGCTGAGACTTTTCTCCCCGGACAGATCTTCGTGTTTGGCAGCTTTACACTGCGGGCCAATTCGCTTGGCCATCTGGAGCAGATTGAAAGTTATGCCCCTGACCACCAGGTTAGGTTTGGAAGCTTAAACTACACGGCCGATATCCGTGGAGACTTGATCTTCGACAGATTCAAGCCTTTGCCTTGTGCGTCACGCGGTCACGATGAGTACGATTTAGCTCTACCATCGGACAATGTTCAGGAGATCGCACAGGCAGCCGCCCCGACCCTCAATTTGGAGCCAGTTGCGCCGTCCGTGGACGGGTGGATGGACCCCGCCACGGAGGCCTTACCCTCAGCGGTGATCGAGCCAAACATCGACCTTACCTTGCACGAGAGCCGTGTTGTTAAACTGTCGGATCCCTCTCTGGCGACGGACTCTGAACTGCCTGCGCCCGTTCCTATCGAATCCGATTGGGCGTCGATCATGGAGTTTACCTCCGTGGATATTTTTTAGCACCCGCCCTTTGGCGACATACTGAACTCATTAAGGTTTCTCTCCTTGTCAGGAGGATCCTGGCCGAACTATGCCCAGCAGGACTGGGATGCGGACGACGAAGAAATTCACAGCCCACCCACCACCCACTTAGTAGCCACTGTCGATGACCTAACCGACATGCTCGACTTCGACTCTGAAGATATCGACGGTATGGACGACGATGCGGGAGATGAAGAGGAACCACTGCCCACAGGGCACTAGACAGCCACCTCATCATACGATATATACATGGTGGATACACCCAAAGAAGGCAATGGCGACGAGATAGCGGAGGATGACCCCTCCAAGAAACAACCCAAGCACCGACGTTAGCGGCGCCGCTCTAAGTCCCGCCAAAGCAAAAGTGGTGATACCGGCATAGGAGATAATAACACTCCGGATAGTGCCGAAGACAACAACAATCTCCTCCAGCAAGATTTAGAGCAGGAGGATGAAGGAGCCAGCCCTCCTGAGAGAGCGGCAAATGGAGAGGTGAAGGATGATAATTACATGCCCCCCTCCGAAGACGAGGCAAGCCTCAGCGACGACGAATTCGCCGTGCCAGAGGATACCGTCGAACAAGAGCACTTCAAACGCCGGCTTATAGCCACGGCAAACAGCCTTAAGAAAAAGCAGCAGCAGCTTCAAGCTGAGTAAGATCTGCTAGCTGACAAATGGACTGAAGTCCTCGCGACCGAGGAATATAAACTCGAGCGCCCCTCCAAGAGTCACCCAAAATGCAGGTCGCTACCCCGACTAGAGGAAGAAGCGTATGACGTGGCTGATCGGCCACCTCGTGGTCGCGATAGAGAGGCATTCCAGCCAAAAACTCAGCCTGCACCCCGACGCCATTCAAATAAAAAGGCATGGGGAGATATGCCAGACCTGTGAGACATATTGGAGGACAAAGCAAAGCATGCAAGATCGATCTATGGATCACGAGGGTGCGCCACTATGCGAGACGATAAACGTCACGCCGGATACAGGAAAAGTAAATCCGGCCAGGCCGAACACAGCGGGCAAGACCCATTCGAGCTGCGTCGCGATATAGTCCAATACAGAGGCGCCGCACACCCCTTATGCTTCACAGACGAAGTAATGGATCATCAAATCCCAGAAGGTTTCAAACCTGTAAATATTGAATCATACGACGGCACAACAGATCCCGCGGTAGGGATCGAGGATTTCCTCCTCCACATCCACATGGCCCGCGGTGATGACTTACATGCCATCAAATACCTCCCACTAAAGCTCAAGGGGCCAGCGCGACATTGGCTTAACAGCTTGCCAACAGAGTCCATTAGCTGTTGGGAAGATCTGGAAGCCGCATTCCTCGACAACTTTCAGGGCACTTATGTGCGGCCACTAGATGCCGATGACTTGAGCCACATAATTCAGCAGCCAGAAGAATCGGCCAGGCAATTCTGGACTCGATTCCTAACAAAGAAAAATCAAATCGTCAATTGTCCGGATGCAGAGGCCCTGGCGGCTTTCAAACACAACATCTGCGATGAATGGCTAGCCCGGCACCTTGGTCAGGAAAAGACGAAATCTATGGCAGCCCTCACGACACTCATGACCCGCTTTTGTGCGGGAGAAGACAGCTGGTTGGCTCACAGTAATAACATATCAAAGAACCATGGTACTTCGGATACCAAGGACGGCAATAGCAGGTCACGTCACAACAAACATAAGCGCTGCATTAACAGCGATAATACCAAGGATACGGCAGTCAATGCCGGATTCAAAGGCTCTAAACCCGGTTAGCGGAAAAAGCCATTCAAACAAAGTACGCTGGGTCCGTCCAGCTTGGATCGTATACTCGATCGCCCGTGTCAAATGCACGGCACCCCACAAAAGCCAGCCAATCACACCAATAGGGATTGTTGGGTGTTCAAGCAGGTCGGCAAGTTAATTGCCGAAAACAAGGACAAGGGGCCACATAGCGATGACGAGGAGGAGCCCCGGCAGACACACACCGATGGACAGAAGAGGTTTCCCCCACAAGTGCGGACGGTGAACATGATATATGCAACCCACATCCCCAAGAGGGAGCGGAAGCATGCGCTCAGGGACGTATATGCATTGGAGCCAGTCGCCCCAAAGTTCAACCCATGGTCCTCCTATCCGATCACTTTCGATCGCAGGGACCATCCCACTAGTATCCGTCATGGTGGATTCGCTGCATTGGTTCTGGACCCAATCATTGACGGATTTCACCTCACCCGAGTCCTTATGGATGGCGGCAGCAGCCTGAACCTGCTTTATCAGGACACAGTGCGCAAAATGGGTATAGACCCCTCAAGTATCAAACCCACAAAAACGACCTTTAAAGGCGTCATTCCAGGCGTAGAGGCCCATTGCACAGGCTCAATTACACTGGAAGTGGTCTTCAGATCCCCGGATAACTTCCGAAGCGAAGAGTTAATCTTTGATATAGTCCCGTTCCATGGTGGTTATCATGCACTGCTCGGGTGAACCGCATTTGCGAGATTCAATGCGGTACCGCATTATGCATACCTCAAGCTCAAGATGCCAGGACCTCGCGGGGTTATTACAGTCAATGGAAACACAGAGCACTCCCTTCGAACGGAGGAGCACACCGCGGCCCTCGCAGTAGAAGCGCAAAGTAGCCTCTCAAGGCAATCCACCAGTTCAGCGTTTCAAGACCCGGACACCTTCAAGAGCGCTCGGAGCAATCGGCAACTAGACCGCCTGGCGCAATCTGAGCTCGCATAGCAATGCGGCCCCCACCCCAGTCCCAGCCAAACGGCGAAACTTGTGCCACACGTACATAATTACGCATTAAAAATACCATGGGCACAGGTGGGGAGGGGGCACAACTGCAGCACGCCCCAAGGCGCGGCTTAAACCGCACTAGGGGCTTCCCGTTTGGTTATTTTTATCTTTCCAGGACCTTAATCTCTGGAAACCCTGTCCGGCAGCACTATTGCCGAACACATGATGCAACAACCAAGGAGGCAGAAAGCTACGTCACACCACCGAATTCCCAGGTGGATTACAATAACAAGCGAAATATTTGATTTAATACTATTCCTCAGCTTGCCCTTGGAAGGGACATAGTCCTACTCTTTGCTTATCGCACCATCTGTATCATTTTGCTTTAACGCACCTTTTTGAATAAACAACACATAATATTACGACTATTATTGCAGTCTTGTTACATATATATGTGTTCATTAATAACGCCTTGCAACCGTACACTTTGGTACGGCCAATACACCAGGGGCTTACGTACCCCACAATATGATGTGAAAAGTCCGAACACTTTCACAAGTGCGGCACCCCGAACTTATAGCATTATATGCATCAGCTCCGAATCATGTCTTTGGTCAAATGTTGGGTTTGCACGGCTCCTATGTTTTGGTACCTTATGTTCCGCTCTATCGGCTAAGGTAGCGCTAGGAGAACTACTGCGATTGTGCCCCGGTTCTGCTAGGCTAAAGCACCTCAATAAAGAAAGCTAAAACTGACTGTCATGATAAGGCGAGAGACTGGTCGCTGTTTGGCGAGGTTTTCGAGTCCCTAAAGACTTATGCCGCTTAGATCGAGGGGCCGGCCCTGTCCGGCTTAAAGGCATGTATCGCGCCCCGAATTCGGCCTTCCGAATACCAGGGGCTTTGCCAAAATTTAAAATTATAGAATTCTATGGCTAAGTGAGAGTGATAAAGCATTATTAGTCTGGTTACCTTGTTCGTTGTGCTGCGCACCTCCCTCGAAGGACCCAAACATGGGAACAAGAGTGCTCAGGTTTATTCTGAACACCCCAGCACTCATGGCATGGGGGCATAAGCCAAGGACTAGCCATCTCTCAGATTGGATAAACAGCCAAACAGAAGGTAATATTTTAAATTCACACAAGCATTGCATAACGCATATGAAACAAGTTTTCATCATACATGATCACGAGCAAGTTTACTCAAATATTACATCCTTTGAACATTCGTATGCTACAAGACGGGCACCCTTCAGGACACCCTCATAATAAATTTCGGGGGTGCGATGCTCCTTGCCTTGCGGCGGCCCTTCCTTGATCAGCTTCACGGCGTCTAGCTTGGCCCACTGCACCTTCACACGGGCGAAAGTCCGGCGTGCACCTTCGATGCAGACGGACCGCTTGACGACCTCCAGCCGTGGGCAGGCATCCACAAGCCGCCTCACCAGGCCGAAGTAGCTGTTCGGAAGGGCGTCGCGAGGCCACAGCCGGACTATAAAGCCCTTCATGGCCTATTCGACCGCCTTGTGCAGCTCGACCAGCTGCTTTAGCTGGTCTCTCGGAGGCATCGGGTGTTCGGTCCCAGTATACTGAGACTAGAACAGCTTCTCTGTTGAGCTTCCCTCCTCGGCCTGGTAAAATTGTGCGGCATCCGACACGCTGCGGGGCAAATCTGCGAATGCCCCTGGAGAGCTCCGAATTCGGGTAAGTAATCGGTAATTTACTTTTACATGCTTGCTCTACATATAGAATGCCTTACCCGTCGCTATCTTCTTCATTGGTCGATCTCCTGGAGGGCCTTTTGGGCTTCGGCCTTGGCACTTTTTGTGCTCTCGAGGGCCGCGGCAAGCTCAGACTCTCGCGTCTTCGAGTCAAGCTCCAATGCCTCGTGCTTTGTCACGAGAGCCTGGAGCTCTTGCTGCACCTCGCCCACCCGAGCCTCTTGCTTTTCTTGCTCGGTGCGCTCCTTGGCCGCTTTATCTTCGGCCTCAGACATCGCTTGCTTTAGGGTCGCCACTTCGGTCGTGGCCCCTGGCAAATTCACGATGAGCCTGTCATTTTGCAATCGCACTCTTTTTATACATATCCACAGACTAGGTACTACTTACCTTTGTTCTCCTCGAGCTGCCTCTTGACAAGGCCGAGCTCGCCCTGGGACCCTTTAAGGTCCTACTTCAGTACGGCGACCTCCGCAGTCAGTGTGGCGGACGCCAGCAACGAAGCCTGCATACGCATATTGACATACTCATATTAGACTCCTGCGATATTGTTTGATCCTCTGTTCGGCTTTTCTTTGTGAACACCGAACAGAGCATCAGGGGCTACTGTCTATGCGGTAATATTTTCCTATATTTTAAACACTTACCTCAAAGCCTATTAGAAGGCTGGCACAGGCTTCATTCAATCCTCTCCTGGCGGACTGAACCTTCTGGATCACCGCACTCATGATAGTGCAGTGCTCCTCGTTGATGGAAGCGCTGCGAAGCGCTTCCAGCAGATTGTTCGGCGCCTCTGGATGGATAGAGGTCATTGGTACAGGCGTCTCGCCCCTCTTAGAAGGAGGCCGCCTGCCCGAGTCCGGAACCACTGGAAGTTCCGGCGCGGTGTTCGGCTGAGGGCCAAACTCGGAGCTCTCAGGGGCCTTGTCCCCTCGGCTCTCGGAGTCTGGGAGGCCGCCTTGAGGCGCCTCCGGGAATGTCTCCCCTCGACCCGGTGCCTCGTGAGACAGCACATCGGCGTCATCCACGGGATAAGGGGAGGTGGCAGTCGGGACTGGATTGCTATCCATATCCGACGAGCCCAGGGAGCCGTCCGATGATACATCAATACGGGCTCGGGGTGGCCTGCATAATCATATTTCGGCGTTAGGTGAAGTAGTGCGACAAAGGAATACTATGAGTTACTCTGGTATCCGAATACTTACGACTTCCCCAGGGGCTTGGCCCTGGGCAGCCACTCGTCTTCGCCGTCGGCGGCGGTCGTAGAGCTGTCCGGAAGGAGGGTCCTCCCCTTCTTGGACCCTTCGGCCTCCCCAGTTGGGGTGGCCTTCCTTTTCTTGTCTCCCCTGTCTGGAGGGGGAGCATCTTCTTCTGCCTCCTCATCTTCGGGGGAGGATTGCGTCGTAGAGTCCTCGGATGGTGAATCTGACGACACCTGGCGTCGGGAACTCTTTAGGATTCCCTTGGCCTTCTTGGTCTTCTCCGGCACCGTATAAGGAGCCGGAGTCAGCATCTTCGTCAGAAGAGCGTCTGATGGGCCTTCGGGCAAAGGAGCCGGACAGTCGATCTGTCCGGTCATCTCCTGCCACTCCTGTCAAAGGTATGGGAGTTTAGATCCCGCATGGAGGCAATCTATGAAAAATAAGCATCATGTAAGAGGTAAAGCAGCTTACCGCACTGGCTTGGCGCTTCGCGCTGAATCCGCGATCCTCAGTAATGGGAGGGGGGACCTCGGCGCTCTTGAACAGCACCCTCCAGGCATCTTCATGAGTTGTGTCGAAGAGCCTGTTCAGAGTCCGGTGTTGCACCGGGTCGAACTCCCACAAGTTGAAGGCCCATTGCTGGCACGGGAGGATCCGGCGTTGGAGCATGACCTGGACTACGTTGACAAGTTTGAGCTTCTTGTTCACCATGTTTTGAATACATGTTTGGAGTCCAGTCAGCTCTCCCGAACTACCCCAGGACAGGCCCTTCTCTTGCCAGGAGGTAAGCCATGTGGGGAAGCCAGATCGGAACCCGGGGTCGCTGCCCATGTAGGGTCACGCGGCTCGGTGATGTAGAACCACCCCGATTGCCACCCCTTTATGGTCTCCACGAAGGAGCCCTCAAGCCATGTGACATTGGGCATCTTGCCCACCATGGCGCCTCCGCACTCTGCCTGGCGGCCACTCACTACCTTCGGCTTGACATTAAAAGTCTTCAGCCATAAGCCGAAGTGGGGCTTGATACGGAGGAAAGCCTCGCACACGACGATAAACGCCGAGATGTTGAGGATGAAGTTCGGGGCCAGATCATGGAAATCCAGGCCGTAGTAGAACATGAGCCCCCGGACAAATGGGTGGAGAGGAAATCCCAGTCCATGGAGGAAATGGGTGAGGAACACTACCCTCTCATGGGGCCTGGGGGTGGGGATGAGCTGCCCCTCCTCTGGGAGCCGGTGCGCGATGTCGTCGGGCAAGTATCCGGCTCTCCTCAGCTTCTTGGCGTGTCCCTCCATGACGGAGGAGACCATCCACCTGCCTCCCGCTCCAGACATGGTTGGAGAAGGTCGAGGTGGGAAATGCGAACTTGGGCGCTAGAGCTCGAATGTGCGAAGGTGGATGAGCAAAGGAGGAAGAAGGCGTGGATGAAATGGTAAATCCTTATCCCTTTATATGGGCGGACGAAACTATGCGTCCCCACTAGCCTGGTAAAACTCGCTTCTCCCCAAGCACCGTAATCGATGGCACGGTTGGGTTACCCACGCCTGTATTGATGAGAATCCCGTGATAAGGGGACACGATCTCTGCTTTGACAAGATGTGTCAAAAAACTTCCTCGCGTTATGTGCGGGGCTAGTTAAAGGAAACGGTTTGAATAATCACCGGGTCGTGACATAATGTCATGTTGCCAAAACAAGTCAGCAAATTGGATTTGTGGAAATATTATTCTCTCTATGGTGGTATGTTTAACTTATTTGCAGGGCCGGACACTATCCTTATATTCAAATTCTTCCGTGGTATATTCAGAGGAGGAACCCGCCTTGCAATGCCGAAGACAATACTGCGCGCCGGACTCATCGTCATTGAAAGCCTGGTTCAGGGGCTACTGTGGGAGTCCTGGATTAGGGGGTCTCCGGACAGCCGGACTATCTCCATTGGCCGGACGGTTAGACTATGAAGAAGACTTCGTCTCGTGTTCGGATGGGACTCTACTTGGCGTGGAAGGCAAGCTAGGCAATACGGATATGTGTATCTCCTCCTTTGTAACCGACCTTGTGTAACCCTAGCCCCTCTGGTGTCTATATAAACCGGAGGGTTTTAGTCCGTAGGACAACATACAATCATACCATAGGCTAGCTTCTAGGGTTTAGCCTCTCTGATCTCGTGGTAGATCTACTCTTGTACTACCCATATCATCAATATTAATCAAGCAGGACATAGGGTTTTACCTCCACCAAGAGGTCCCAAACCTGGGTAAAACATTGTGTCCCCTGCCTCCTGTTACCATCCTCCTTAGACACACAGTTCGGGACCCCCTACCCAAGATCCGCCGGTTTTGACACCGACAGCCACTCAACATTTTCATTATGGTCTTCTCCTCTTGACCCCCCAAAGAAAAAAAAGAAAAAAACTATTTACACGGGAAAGCTCCCAACAAGCAAAAGAAGAACGAGAAATATTTTTGGGTTTTGTTTTTAATTACTACTACTACAGGCATGGAAAGTAAACTAGCTAAAATCTACAACTATTTTTTTTGTTTTTCTTAAGGTTTTTCATACACACAGGAAGAAAGCTTAAAAAGAAAATACACTAGCATGGATATTGCAATGAAAAAGTATGAGCACGGATAACTGGCATGAGTGTGTGAACATGAATGTAATGTCGGTGAGAAATACGTACTCCCCCAAGCTTAGGCTTTTGGCCTAAGTTGGTCTGGGGCCACAGATCAAAGTTGCCCTCTCCGGTGTACTGAGGAGGATCCTCAGGGTGCCACTGGTTAGCGATATCCTCCGAATCCCACTGATAAACAGACAGACGGTGAGGGTCAAGTGGTGGCTCCGGCTCGGGCTCTGGAGCTAATGTCAGGCTCCGGTAGGCATGAATGGCCTCCGGCAGAACAAGGTACATGCCTGAAAATATGTTGAGCAAAGAAGGAGCAGTCAAGGTAATAGTCTCAAAGTAATCTTTATCAAATATCAGTCTATAGTTAAATAGCTTCTTCTTATTCTTAACAATAAAATCATGTGCTACCATACTCTTATAATCTAGAAAAATATGAGGCAGCAACTTTTCCTCTTTCTCATAATGCCTAATAGGTATGTTAAAGTGTGCAGCAAGGCGCGAGGCAAAGATGCCTCCTAAGACGGGACCCTTTGTACGGTTCAGATTTAACCATTTAGCAACAATGGCGCCTAAACTGAAAGTGGTATCACGAAACAAAGCATGGAGCAAAATAACAATATCAGGGGCACTTAGATTTCCACAGTTCCCGCGACCAATTAAGCATCTACTACCAAATATTGCGAAGTAGCGTAGAATAGGAAAATGTATGCTAGTGATTCTTGCATCCGAAACTTTCCTCGTTTCCCCTACAGCAATCATATCAATAAATCCCTCCACATCATTACAATGTGGTTCCTCTATGGTGCCCTCAAAGGGTATCCTACAAACCCGGCAAAAATCATAAAGTGACATCTCCTTATGCTCATCATATAAATAAAATTCCACCGAAGGTGGCGATCTCCTAGCATGGAAATGAAAATTTTGCACAAAAATATTGGTGGGTAGGAGATACTATTCACGCTGGTCGTGGAGGAAGTCGGTGAGGCCTGCATTCTCAGCCAAATAATAAAAATCTTCATAAATCCCGGCTTCTCTCAAGAACTCATCAAAAGGCCATTCACACGGCGAAAACTCCGTAGTGCGAGGGAGATTATATTTGGGCTTCTTATTTTCTTCACTTTGCTTATCCTTCGAGCTTCGGCTCATAGAGCCCCTCAAAATCTCTTCATCTTATTCTGAACTTTTTTTGAAATTTTTAGTAACTCAAAAATAAAAGTGAACCAAACTCAACAAGATTGATAGCAACTACTCCTACAAGTGCCTAGAGGCTATATCATGCATTAAAACTACTTTTGACCACATAAATTTGACATGCAAGCTCAAGAACAGGGTCACATAAGCAGCAAAAATTTGCAATAGGTAAAGCACTAGAACAAAAACTAATTGGACCATTGGAGGAGTTGAGGGAGTCCTGGACTAAGGGGTCCTCGGGTGTCCGATCTATTGGATATGGGCGGGACTGATGGGCCGTAAAGATACAAAGACCGAAGCCTCTACCCATGTCCGGGTAGGACTCTTCTTGGCGTGGAAGGCAAGCTTGGCGATCAACTATGAAGATTCCTTTTTCTGTAAACTGACCTTGTGTAACCCTAGATCCCTCCTGTGTCTATATAAACCAGAGGGCTAGGTCCGTAGATAGATCTTGATAATCATAGCCAGGCTAGACTTTTAGGGGTTAGCTATTATGATCTCGTGGTAGATCAACTCTTATAATACTCATATTCATCAAGATCAATCAAGCAGGAAGTAGGGTATTACCTCCACAGAGAGGGCCTGAACCTGGGTAAACATTGTGTCCCCTATCTCATGTTACCATTGATCCTAGACACACAGTTCGGGACCCCCTACCTGAGATTCGCCGGTTTTGACACCGACATTGGTGCTTTCATTGAGAGTTCCACTGTGCCGTCCTCAAAAGGTTTGATGGCTCCTTCAATCATCTACAACAATGTTGTCCAAGGGGAAGTCTTCCTCCCCGGACAGATCTTCGTGTTCGGCGGCTTCGCGTTGCGGGCCAACTCGCTTGGCCATCTGGAGCAGATCGAAAGCTACGCCCCTGGCCACCAGGTCAGATTTGGAAGCTTGAGCTACATCGCAGATATCCATGAAGACTTTATCTTCGACGGATTCGAGACCACGACAGCCGCTCCCAGCCACCATGATGAACATGACTTAGATCGGTCATCATGCCATACCTAGGAAATTGCACCTGAAACCGCTCTAGCCTTAGATCCGGAGCAGGTTGCGCCATCCTAGGACAGGAAGCTCAACCCCGCCACGGAAGCCGTAGACTCCACAGCGTTGGAGCCGCACACAGACTTAACTTCAAGTAACGTCTGTGTCACTGGAGCTACGGACTCGTTTCCGGTTATAAGTTCTGAACTATGTGTGTCCGCGCATGTCGAGCATGATCGGTCATCGATCGCCGAATTCAGTGCCGCGGACATCTTCCGGCACTCGCCTCTGGGCGACGTGCTATACTCGTTAAGAGCACTATCTTTAGCGGGAGGCTCACAGCCGAATTGTGTCCGGCTCGAACCGGAGGCTGATGATGGAGAATTTCACTTCCCACCCACCGCCCACTTCATAGCCACTGTCGATTACGGCTTCGACGACATCGATGGTATGGACGATGATGCCGGAGAAGAGGAGGGCCAGAACCCGCCGTTCACCGGATGCTGGACGGCCACTTCCTTGTATGATGTATACATGGTGGATGCACCAAAGGAGAACAGCAGTGATGACATAAAAGATCCAGTTGAGGATAAACCTCCTAAGATACAATCGAAGCGCCAGCGTCAGTGGCGCCACTCTAAGTCACGTCGCAGTAAAGATAGTAACACCTGCACAGGAGAAGATAACACTCCGGAAGGTGCAGAAGACAACGAAGACCCCGTTGACACAGCTACCGAACAGGATGAATGGGAAGATGGGCAGGTTAGCCTTGGTAAATAGTAATTATCTTCCGCTCTCCGAGGATGAGGTGAGCCTGGGCACTGAGGATTTCATCGTGCCTAAGGAACCTCTTGAGCATGAGTGCTTCAAGTACCAGCTAATAGCCACTGCAAGGAGCCTGAAGAAGAAGCAGCAGCTTCAAGCCGACCAATCTGCTCAATGATAAATGGACCGATGTCTAGCAGTCGAAGAATACGGCCTCAAGCGCCTAGCCAATAGCTACCCGAAGCGCAAATTGCTACCTCAGTTCGACGACGAGGCACCGGAACACATACCACCATCGCGTAATGCGGCAGACCGACCACCACGTGGTCGAGATAAAGCGGCAACTCAAGCCGAACACCAGCCCGCTCTGCCTCATCGCAAAGGCAGAGGTAAATCAGCTCACGGTCATACATATGACCTTCGACAAGACCTGAACAATAAAGCAGTACATACCAGATCGATCTACGGATCGTGAGGACGTGCCTCGACACGCGACGACGGCCATCTATTCGGACGTGACAAACCTAGTCATGCTCGGGCTGAAAGCCGCAGACGGACCCCATCAGAGGTACGTCGCAATACGGCCGATATAGAGGCGACGCACACCCTCAATGCTTCACCGACGAAGTCATGGAACATGAATTCCCAGAAGGGTTCAAACCCGTGAATATAGAATCATACGATGGAACCATAGACCCCGCGGTATGGATCGAAGACTTCATTCTCCATATTCATATGGCCCGCGACGATGACCTCCATGCCATTAAATACCTCCCCCTCAAACTCAAAGGACCAGCCCGGCACTGGTTGAACAGCCTGCCCGAAAATTCCATCGGCAACTGGGAGGACTTGGAAGAAGCCTTCCTTGATAACTTCCAAGGTACATATGTCCGACCTACGAACGCTGACGACTTAAGCCATATAGTCCAACAGCCCGGAGAGTCCGCCAGGTAATTCTGGACAAGGTTCTTAACTAAAAAGAACTAGATCGTCGACTATCCGGATGCCGAAGCCCTAGCGGCCTTTAAACACATCGTCCACGACGAATGGCTCGCCCGCCACCTCGGCCAAGAGAAGCCAAAGTCCATGGCGGCCCTCACGGCACTCATGACCCGCTTTTGTGCGGGCGAGGATAGTTGGCTGGCCCGCAGCAAAAGCAATGCAAGCGACGCCAGCACCCCTGAAGCTAAAAATAACAACGACAAGTCTCGACGCAACAGATACAAGTGTTGAAATAACAATGACAACACCGAGGATACGGCGGTCAATGCCGGATTTAGTGGCTCTAAGTCCCGTCAGTGGAAGAAGCCATTCAAAAAGAACAATTCGGGCCCATCTAGCTTGGACCGCATACTTGATCGTCCGTGCCAGATTCACGACACCCCAAACAAACCACCCAATCACACCAACAGAGATTGTTGGGTTTTTAAACAGGCCGGTAACTTAAATGCCGAAAACAAGGATAAGGGATCGCAAAGCGAAGACGACGATGAGGAGCCCCGGCCGCCGAACACAGGGGGACAGAAGAACTTCCCCCTCAGGTCAAAATGGTGAACATGATATACGCTACCCACATCCCCAAGAGGGAGTGCAAGCGCGCGCTCAGGGACTTCTACGTGATAGAGCCAGTTGCCCCAAAATTTAATCCATGGTCGTCATGCCCGATCACTTTTAATCGCCGGGATCATCCGACCAGTATCCGTCACAGTGGTTCAGCCACACTGGTCCTGGACCCAATAATTGATGGGTTCCACCTGACGCGAGTCCTGATGGACGGTGGCAGCAGCCTCAACTTGCTCTATTAGGATACAATGCGCAAAATGGGCATTAACCCATCGCGGATCAAGCCCACAAAGACTACCTTTAAAGTAGTCATACCGGGCATAGAGGCCCGCTATACGGGCTCAATCACACTAGAGGTTGTCTTCGGATCTCCAGAAAACTTCCGAAGCGAGGAGTTAATCTTCGATATCGTCCCCTTTTGCAGCGGCTACCACACACTGCTCGGACGAACCACATTTGCTCGATTCAATGCGGTGCCACGCTACACTTATCTCAAGCTCAAGATGCCCGGACCATGCGGCGTCATAACAGTCAATGGAAACACGGAACGCTCCCTCCGCACTGAGGAGCACACCACTGCCTTAGCGGCAGAGGTACAGGGCGGCCTTTTCAGGCAGAAACTCAATTCGGCGACCAATCCCCCAGATACTGTCAAGAGAGTCTGAACCATTCCGCAGAAGGACAGCTCGGCTCGTCAGGAGCTCGACTAGCAATTTGGCCTCCGTCCCCGTCCTGACCAAGTGGCGGCAATTGTATCGCGCGTACATAATTACGCACTAAAAATACCATGGACCCAGATGGAGGCATAATCAGCTTGTGATCCGCAACACGGCTCGACCGCCCCGGACACACATAATTTCACTATTTCTTTTTCCCTTTTTTACAGGCCTTTTCTGGTGGCTTAACCATCGATTCTTTTTGAAGGATAAAAATACCAAGGCGACAAGAAGCATGGGCGTACTGGGGAATCTTTTAGGTCGTTTCTTTAACGATCCCTTTACCTATCTTCAGGACCCACACGCAGCTCTCCCTTGGTTAAGGCATAGTAAATAGCCTTCTGCTTACCACACTACTTGTATAAATGCGCTTTAACGCACCAAGGAAATGAAAATAGAAACAGTTTGCGGCCCAAATTTTACGGGTCTATCCTACCACTTGTTCTTCTTTTTCTTCCTTTTTGTCTTTTCCTTTCTGGTAATCCTATCAGATAACACCCATACACTCGGGTGCGTTTCAATTTTCCAGGGGCTTCATAGCGCCCCACAACATGGCAACAAAAGTCCGAACACTTTTATAGTATCGTTTGGCACCCCGAACTTAGCACTATATGCATTGGCTCTGAATCATGTCTTTGGTCAAAAGTTGGATTGCCCGGCTCCTGTGCTTACTACCTTACGTTCCGTTGTATCGGCTAGGGTAGTAAAGGGAGAACTACTGCGATTGTGCCCTAGTTTACCCAAGTGAGCACCTCAGTAGAGAAAGCCGAAAATTGATTGTCATGATGTGGCAAGAACCGGTCAGCTCTTCGGAGGTCTCAAATCCTTAGAGATGTTTTCCGCATTTCGCGAAGGATTGGTACTTACCCGCTCAAGTGTTTACAGCATCCTAGTCCGGATACTAGGGGCTACGCCTATATTTCTATTTGTCAAACTCATATGGCTAAGTGAGGGTGCTAAAGCCGTATAGTCTGATTGCCTGGTTCGTCGCGCTAAACACCTCCTTCAAGGACCAAACAATTGGATCAAGAGTGTTTAGATTACATCCCGAACACCCCCGTATTTCCTACGTGGGGGCAGAAGCCGACGACTGGCCAACTCTCAGATTTCACATAACACGGCCGCGCAGGAGGAGAAATTTTTTAACTAAACATTATATTACATAACGATTTTGTTTCATCATACAGGGCAAAGACAACATGATTGTATTCATTCGAAAATAATGTATTGTGCACATTGCGTTGCTACAATGCGCGGCCCCTCCAGGACATCTGCAAAATACCGCTCTGGTGTGCGGTATTCCTTGCCCTCTAGCGGCCCCTCGGTCGTCAGCTTGACGGCGTCCATCTTCGCCCACCACACCTTGACGCGGGCGAAGGCCATGCTCGCACCTTCAATGCAGGCCGACCGCTTGATGATGTCCAGCCGAGGACAGGCGTTCACCAGCCGCTTCACGAGTCCGAAGTAGCTATCGGGCATAGCTTCGGCTAGCCACAGCCGGATTATCAAATCCTTCATGGCCAGTTCGGCCACCCTATGCAGCTCCACCAGCTGGTTTAGCTGATCGGTGAAGGGCACGGAATGCTCTGGCGCAAGATACTGCGACCAGAACAACTTCTCCTTCGAGCTCCCTTCTTCAGCTCGGAAGAACTCCGCGGCGTCGGACACACTACGCGGCAGATCTGCAAATGCCCCTGGAGAACTCCGAATCCGGGTTAGTAGGAGATATTTCTTCCTCACATACTTGCTTTGCATACTAAATGCCTTACCCGCTGCGATCCTCTTGGCCTCCTGGATCTCCTGGAGGACATCCTGGGCTTCAACCCGGGCCGCTTCCACGCTTTGGGGAGCCTTTGAGAGTTCGGCCTCTCGAGCCGAAACATCTCCCTCCAAGGCCTCATACTTCTTCACAGCATCTTGGAGCTCTTGCTGGACCTCGTTCAGCCTGGCCTTAACCTTCTTACGAGCGGCCTGCTCCTTGACAGCTTTCCCCTTGGCTTCGGCCAGGGCCTTTTTTAGGGCCTCGACCTCAGTCGTCGCCCCAACACATATCATGACACTACGGTCAGTATACATCATTTATTCTTTCCGAATACATAGCGAGTCACTACATACCCTGCTGGTTTTCCAGCTGCTTCCTTGCCTGACCGAGCTCCTCTTCGGCCCGCTCCAGTTTCTGCTTTAGTCTGGAGACTTCGGCAGTGTGAGAGGTCGCGGCCAGCAGCAACACCTGCTTATTCACATTAGACACAATTTGGTTAGTTTCCTGCGAAATTTAATTGATCCTTTGTCTGGCTTTTCTTTCCGAACACCGGACAGTGTCTCAGGGGCTACTGTCTATATCGGGATTTTCTCGGTTAAATGCTACTTACCTCAAAACCTGTCAGCAGCCCGCTGCAGGCTTCGATCAGTCCGCTCTTAATGGACTAAACCTTCTCAATCACCGTACCCATAAGGATACAGTGTTCTTCCACAATGGAAGCGCCTCGTAGCGCTTCCAATAGATTATCCGGCGCCTCTGGTTGGACAGAGGTCGCCGGCGGGACGGGCATGCCTCCTTCTCTTGAAGGAGGCTGCTTGACGGACTCTGGGGCCGTATGGGTCTCCGGATCCGTGCTCAGATGGGGGCCGAACTGAGCACAGCCCCCATCGTCAGTCTCCATGGGGGCCTGTTCCCCCATGTGTCCGGCGGCCGACGTGTCGCCCTCCGGTGCCACCATGACGTCCTCCTGAACCTCTCCCTGGCCTGGGAAGGTCCTTTGGGACAACACCTCATCGTTTCCCTTGGCCTTGGGAGAGTAAGCGGTCGGCGGTGTCTCGCTAGCCATCTCCTTTGAGTCCAACGAGCCTCTTGATGAGGATCCCTGGGAGCTGTCGTGGGCCAGACTGCAATGAAATTATTAAACCATATAAAATACCGTAAGGTGGAGAGGCTGGATAAATGGACGTGTATGGGTTCTTAGTACTCACGATGCGGCCAGTGGCTTGTTTCGGGGGCGTCGCTCTGTACTGCTATCGACGTCCCATGCGGAGCTGCCCGCGGGAGGGCCTTTCCCCTTCTTGGGCGCCTCCGCCTCCAGATTTGTAGAGGCCGCCCTCTTCTTCCTCCCCTTGTCAGGGGGAGAGTGGCTCTCCTCCTCCTCATCATTGTCGTCATCTTCGGTGGCGGAGGAGCGGGTCTTGTCTTCGGACGTTGCGCCCTTGCGACGGGGGCCACTCCGGACCCCCTTGGCCTTCCCCTTGGCCTTCTTCTCCGGCGCCTTATAGGGCGCCGGCACTAGCATCTTCGCTAGACGCGGGATGACTGGTTCTTCAGGCAGCGGAGCCGGACACTGGATCCGCTTCGCCCTCTCCATCCATTCCTGAAGAAGCAATGATAATAAAAGCTCAGATATCATCCTTGAAACAAGCAAGTAGAGGATGCGTTAAAAAACATACCTCATTGGTGAGGTGGTTAATGTCGTGCCCGCGGTCTGAGTCTGTGGCTGGCGGTGTCTCATTGCCCCTGAAGAGCAACTTCCAGGCATCTTCGTGAGTGGTTTTGAAGAGCCTCTTCAGGGTATGGTGCTTCTTCGGATTAAACTCCCATAAAGGGCGACTTCGGCTTTGGCACGGGAGAATCCGGCGAACTAGCATCACCTGGATTACGTCGACGAGCTTGATATCTTTGTCCACCATGCTTTGAACACGCGTCTGCAGTGCTATCAGCTTGTCTGACGAAGACCAATTTCGGGCTCTTCTCAACCCAGGAGGTGAGTCGCATGGGAGCACTGGAGTTGAATTCGGCAGCTGTGGCCCAGGTGGCGCCGCGGGGTTGTATGATGTAGAACCATTGTTTCTGCCATTCCTTGACAGTCTCCACGAAAGTGCCTTTTGGCCAAGAGACATTGGTCAGCTTGCTCACCATGGCGCCTCTGCACTCCGCATGCTGGCCATCCACCACCTTCGGCTTCACGTTGAAGACCTTGAGCCACAGCCCGAAGTGGGGTTGGATGCGGAGGAAGGCCTCACACACGATGATGAACACCGAGATGTTGAGGAAAGAGTTCGGGGATAGATCATGGAAGTCTAGCCCGTAATAGAACATCATCCCGCGGACGAAAGGGTGGAGTGGAAACCCGAGCCCGTGGAGGAAATGAGGGATGAATACCACCCTCCCGTTGGGCTTCGGTGTCGGGATGACTTTCCCCTGGGCTGGAAGACGGTGGGCGATTTCCTTCGCCAGATACCCGGCCGCCCGAAGCTTAGTAATGTCCTTCTCCTTGACGGAGGAGGCCATCCACTTGCCTTGACCTCTGGATCCAGACATGGTTGAGTGCTTGCTCGAGTGGGGAAAAGATGAGAACTTGGGCGCTAGAGCTCAAGAGTGGAAGGGCAGAGGAAGAGAGAAGGCATGGGAGAAGAAGGGGGGATCCTTATCCCCTTATAAGGGCAGTGAATATCGAACGCCTCCCCACTCACCCTAAAACTCGCCTATTCCCAAGGGCTGTGTAAACGGCACGGTTGGGTTACCCATACCCGTATTGATGAGAATCCCGCAATAAGGGGACACGATCTCTGCTTTGACAAGGCATGGCAGTGAAAACCGCATCTCGAAACACGGAACAGCGGACAAAAAACGGTTCGATATAGTGACCGGACAGACGTGATGTCATCGTGCAAAAAGTTGTCAGTAGATGGGACTCGTGAAATATTATATTCCCTGTAGTCGTGTGTGGTATTTGTGTTGTAGATCCGGACACCTTTGTTTTATCCGAAGACTATCTTGGAGTATTCGAAAAGTGGAACCCACCTTGCAATGCCGAAGACAATCTGTGCGCCGTACATATCATCATTGAAGCCTGGTTCAGGGGCTACTGAGGGAGTCCTGGACTAAGGGGTCATCGGGTGTCCGATCTATTGGATATGGGCCGGACTAATGCACCGTAAAGATACAAAGACCGAAGATTCTACCCGTGTCTGGATAGGACTCTCCTTGGCGTGGAAGGCAAGCTTGGCGATCAACTATGAAGATTCTTTTTTCTATAAACCGACCTTGTGTAACCCTACATCCCTCCTGTGTCTATAAACCGGAGGGCTAGGTCCGTAGATAGATCCTGATAATCATAGCCAGGCTAGACTTTTAGGGTTTAGCTATTACGATCTCATGGTAGATCAACTCTTGTAATAGTCATATTCATCAAGATCAATCAAGCAGGGAGTAGGGTATTACCTCCACAGAGAGTGCCCGAACCTGGGTAAACATTGTGCCCCCCGTCTCCTGTTACCATCGATCCTAGATGCACAGTTCGGGACCCCCTACCCAAGATCCGCCAGTTTTGACACCTACAGGAGTCACCTACCGAAGAACAATCCTCCAAAGCAGTTTTGTGATTGGAGCTTTGAGCAAGGAGATCGAAAATGGCAGCAAGATGAGCTAGAACTCGGGTTTGAGTTGGTGTATGATTTTTTCTGGAGGAAGACGAAGTGTGTGGTTGCAAGAATAAGTGGAGGGGGCCCACGTGGGGTCCACGAGGCAGGGGACGCACCCAGGGGGTAGGGCGCGCCCTCCACCCTCGTGGGCACATGGTGGGTCCCCCTGGTGTGTTCTCAGTGCCAATAATTCTTGAATATTCCAGAAAAAAATCATATTAAATTTTAGGGCATTTGGAGAACTTTTATTTTCGGGGTATTTTTTATTGCAAGGATAATTTAGAAAACAGACAGAAAATACTATTTTTACTTTATTTAAACTAAATAACAGAAAGTAAAAAAGAGGGTATAGAGAGTTGTGCTTTCTAACTTCATCCATCTCATGCTCATCAAAAGGAATCCACTAACAAGGTTGATCAAGTCTTATTAACAAACTCATTCTGAATCGCATGAAACCGAAGAAATTTTGAATAACACTAACCTCAATGGGGATATGCACGTCCCCAACAATAAGAATATCATATTTCTTCTTGACAGTAGGAAGAGGAAATTCAAAACCTCCAATAGTAATAGTTGAAATTTTTCCAATAGAATTGATATTGTGGACTTGAGGTTGTTTCCTCAGAAAGTGTACCATATGCTCATTACCATTAACATGAAAAGTGACATTGCCTTTGTTGTAATCAATAACAGCCCCTACAGTATTCAAAAGGATCTTCCAAGAATAATAGACATACTATCGTCCTCGGGAATATAAAGAATAACGAAGTCCGTTAAAATAGTAACGTTTGCAACCACAACGGGCACATCCTCACAAATACCGACAGGTATAGCAGTTGATTTATCAGCCATTTGCAAAGATATTTCAGTAGGTGTCAACTTATTCAAATGAAGTCTACGATATAAAGAGAGAGGCATAACACTAACACTGGCTCCAAGATCACATAAAGCAGTTTTAACATAGTTTCTTTTAATGGAGCATGGTATAGTTGGTACTCCTAGATCTCCTAGTTTCTTTGGTATTCCACCCTTAAAAGTGTAATTAGCAAGCATGGTGGAAATTTCAGCTTCCAATATCTTTCTTTTATTTGTAACAATATCCTTCATATACTTAGCATAAGGGTTCATTTAAAGCATATCAGTCAAACGCATACGCAAAAAGATAGGTCTAATCATTTCAGCAAAGCGCTCAAAATCCTCATCATCCTTTTTCTTGGATGGTTTAGGAGGAAAAGGCATGGGTTTCTGAACCCATGGTTCTCTTTCTTTACCATGCTTCCTAGCAACAAAGTCTCTCTTATCATAATGTTGATTCTTTGATTGTGGGTTATCAAGATCAACAGCAGGTTCAATCTCTACATCATTATCATTACTAGTTTGAGCATCAACATGAACATCATCATTAATATTATCACTAGGTTCATGTTCAATACCAGATTGTGTTTCAGCATCACAAATAGAAATATCATTGGGATTCTTAGGTGTGTCAACAACAGGTTCACTAGAAGCATGAAAAGTCCTATCATTTTTCTTTTTCTTCTTCTTAGAAGAACTAGGTGCATCAAAATTAGTTCTCTGAGAATCTTGCTCAATTCTCTTGGGGTGACCCTCAGGATACAAGGGTTCCTGAGTCATTTTACCCCCTCTAGTCATAACTCTAACAGCATTATCATTTTTCTAATTATTTAATTCATTGAGCAAATCATTATGAGCCTTCAGTACTTGTTCTACTTGAGTGGTAACCATAGAAGCATGTTTACTAATAAGTTTAAGTTCACCTTTAACTCTAGACATATAATCACTCAAGTGTTCAAGCATATTAGCATTGCGTTTCAATTGTCTACCAACATAAGCATTGAAGTTTTCTTGTTTAACAATAAAATTATCAAACTCATCTAAGCATTGGCTAGCAGACTTATAACGAGGGATATCACCTTCATCAAATCTATAGAGAGAATTTACCTTTACTACATGTGTCGGGTTATCAAGACTGTGTATTTCTTCAATAGGTGGTAAATTCTTAACATCTTCAGCTTTAATACCTCTTTCTTTCATAGATTTCTTTGCCTCTTGCATATCTTCGGGACTGAGAAATAGAATACCCCTTTTCTTTGGAGTTGGCTTAGGAGTTGGTTCAGGAAGTGTCCAATCATTTTCATTACTCAACATATTATTCAATAGCAATTCAACTTGATCAACAGTTCTTTCCTTGAAAACACAACCACCACAACTATCCAGGTGGTCTCTAGAAGCATTGGTTAGTCCATTATAAAAGATATCAAGTAATTGGAGAAGCCTCCCCCAAGCTTGTGGGAGACTCTCTTCTTCAATTTTCACAAAATTATATATTTCCCTTAAGGCAGCTTGTTTCTTATGAGCGGGGAAATATTTAGCAGAGAAGTAATAAATCATATCCTAGGGACTACGCACACAACCAGGATCAAGAGAATTAAACCATGTTTTAGCATCACCCTTTAATAAGAACGGAAACAACTTAAGGATAAAGTAATAGCGAGTTTTCTCATCATTAGTGAACAGGGTGGGTATATCATTTAATTTAGTAAGATGTGCCACAACAGTTTCAGATTCATAGCCATAAAAAGGATCAGATTCAACCAAAGTAATTAACTCAGGGTCAACAGAGAAATCATAATCCTTATTGGAAATAAAGATAGGTGAAGTAGCAAAAGCAGGGTCATATTTCATTCTAGCATTCAAAGACTTTTCTTTAAGTTTAACTAATAATTTTTTAAGATCATATCTGTCATTGCAAGCTAAAAAGTCTCTAGCAGTTTCTTCATCCATAACATAACCCTCAGGAACAACAGGTAATTCATATCCAGGCAATGGATCAATATATGAAAAGCTCGTAGGCAATGGATCAGTGATGGATAATTATGTCAGATTCGATTCCTCATGCAATGGTTATAACATGGGGTGACACAGAACTAGCTCCAGTTCATCAATGTAATGTAGCCATGTATTCCGAATATAGTCATACGTGCTTATGGAAAAGAACTTGCATGACATCTTTTGTCCTACCCTCCCGTGGCAGCGGGGTCCTATTGGAAACTAAGGGATATTAAGGCCTCCTTTTAATACAGTACTGGACCAAAGCATTAACATTTAGTGAATACATGAACTCCTCAAACTACGGTCATCACTGGTAAGTATCCCAATTATTGTCACTTCGAGGTTAACAGATCATAACACATAATAGGTGACTGTAGACTTGCAAGATAGGATTAAGAACTCACATATATTCATGAAAACATAATAGATTCAGATCTGAAATCATGGCACTCGGGCCCTAGTGACAAGCATTAAGCATAGCAAAGTCATAGCAACATCAATCTTCGAACATAATGGATACTAGGGATCAAACCCTAACAAAACTAACTCGATTACATGATAAATCTCATCCAACCCATCACCGTCCAGCAAGACTATGATGGAATTACTCACGCACGGCAGTGAGCATCATGAAATTGGTGATGGAGGAAGGTTGATGAAGACGATGGCGACGGATTTCCCTCTCCGGAGCCCCGAACGGACTCTAGATCAGCCCTACCAAGAGAGATTAGGGCTTGGCAGCGCCTCCGTGTCGTAAAAGCAATGAATCCTTCTCCCTGATTTTCTCCCCGGACGTGAATATATGGAGTTGGACTTGAGGTCGGTGGAGCATCAGGGGGCCCACGAGGCAGGGGGCGCGCCTAGGGGGGTGGGCTCGCCCCCACCCTCGTGGATAGGGTGTGGGGCCCCCAACGTTGATTCTTTCGCCAGTATTTTTTATATATTCCAAAAATATTCTCCGTTGATTTCCAGGTCATTCCGAGAACTTTTATTTCTGCACAAAAATAACACCATGGCAATTCTGCTGAAAACAGCGTCAGTCTGGGTTAGTTCCATTCAAATCATGCAAGTTAGAGTCCAAAAGAAGGGCAAAAGTGTTTGGAAAAGTAGATATAATGGAGATGTATCAACCTCATAGGTGAACCAGAGTATGGTCCGCACCAGAGTGGTACGGTAATCCTGTTCTGGAGGTCATGTTACTTGACCATGAACCTACGAACTATGAGGAAGCGATGATGAGCCCAGATTCCGCAAAATGGCTTGAGGCCATGAAATCTGAGATAGGGTCCATGTATGAAAACAAAGTATGGATTTTGGTTGACTTGCCCAATGATCGGCAAGCCATAGAGAATAAATGGATCTTCAAGAGGAAGACAGACACTGATGGTAGTGTTACTATCTACAAAGCTCAACTTTTCGCAAAAGGATTTCAACTAGTTCAAGGTGTTGACAACGATGAGAATTTCTCACTCGTAGCGGTGCTTAAGTCTGTCTGAATCATGTTAGCAATTACCACATTTTATGAAATCTGGCAAATGGATATCAAAACTACATTCCTTAATGGATTTATTAAAGAAGAGTTGTATATGATGCAACCAGAAGGTTTTGACAATCCAAAAGGTGCTAACAAAGTGTGCAAGCTCCAGTGATCCATCTATGGACTGGTGCAAGCATCTCGGAGTTGGAATATACGCTTTGATGAGTTGATCAAAGCATATAGTTTTATACAGACTTGCGGTGAAGCTTGTATTTACAAGAAAGTGAGTGGGAGCACTGCAGCTTTTCTGATAAGTATATGTGAATGACATATTTTTGATCGAAAATGATGTAGAATTTTGGAAAGCATAAAGGAGTGGTTGAAAGGATTTTTTCAAAGAAAGACCTCGGTGAAGCTTCTTACATATTGGGCATCAAGACCTATAAAAATAGATTAAGACGCTTGATAAGACTTTCGATGAGTACATACCTTGATAAGATTTTGAAGGAGTTCAAAATGGATCATTAAAATAAGGAGTTCTTACCTGGGTTGTAAGGTATGAAGTTGAGTAAGACTCGAAACCCGACCACGGTAGAAGATAGAGAGAAATAAAGTCATTCCCTATGCCTCAGCCATAGGTTCTATTAAGTATGCCATGTTGTATACCAGACATATTGTGTACCTTGCCATGATTTTGGCAAGGGGGAACAATAGTGATCCAGGAGTAGATCACTGGATAGCGGTCAAAATTATCCTTAGGTACCTAGAGAGGACTAAGGAAATGTTTCTCGGTTATGGAGGTGACAAAGAGTTCGTCGTAAGGAGTTAGGTCGATGCGAGCTTTTACACTGATCTGGATGACTCTGAGTCTCAATCTGGATACATATTGAAAGTGGGAGCAATTAGCTAGAGTAGCTCCATGCAGAGCATTGTAGACATAGAAATTTGCAAAATACATGTGAATCTAAATGTGGCAGACCCGTTGACTAAACTTCTCTCACAAGCAAAACATGATCACACCTTAGTACTCTTTAGGTATTAATCACTTGGCGATGTGAACTAGATTATTGACTCTAGTAAACCCTTTGGGTATTGGTCACATGGCGATGTGAACTAGATTATTGACTCTAGTGCAAGTGGGAGACTGCGGGAAATATGCCCTAGAGGCAATAATAGAGTTGTTATTTATATTTCCTTATATAATGATAAATGTTTTTTATTCATGATAGAATTGTATTAACCGGAAACTTAGTACATGTGTGAATACATAGACAAACAAAGTGTCCCTAGTATGCCTCTACTTGACTAGCTCGTTAATCAAAGATGGTTAAGTTTCCTAACGATAGACATGTGTTGTCATTTGATGAATGGGATCACATCATTAAAGAATGATGTGATGTACAAGACCCATCCGTTAGCTTAGCATAATGATCGTTTAGTTTTATTGCTATTGCTTTCTTCATGACTTATACATGTTACTCTGACTATGAGATTATGCAACTCCTGAATACCAGAGGAACACTTAGTGTGCTATGAAACATCACAATGTAACTGGGTGATTATAAAGATGCTCTACAGGTGTCTCCGATGGTGTTTGTTGAGTTGGCAGAGATCAAGATTAGGATTTGTCACTCCGAGTATCGGAGAGGTATCTCTGGGCCCTCTCAGTAATGCACATCACTATAAGCCTTGCAAGCAATGTAACTAATGAGTTAGTTACGGGATGATGCATTACGGAACGAGTAAAGAGACTTGCCGGTAATGAGATTGAACTAGATATGATGATACTGATGATCAAATCTCGGGCAAGTAACATACCGATGACAAAGGGAATAACGTATGTTGTTATGCGGTTTGACCGATAAAGATCTTCGTAGAGTATGTAGGAGCCAATATGAGCATCCAGGTTCCGCTATTGGTTATTTATCGGAGATGTGTCTCGGTCATGTCTACATAGTTCTCGAACCCGTAGGGTCCACACGCTTAACATTCGATGACGATTTGTATTATGAGTTATGTGATTTGATGACCGAAGGTTGTTCTGAGTCCCGGATGAGATCACAGACATGACGAGGAGTCTCAAAATGGTCGAGAGGTAAAGATTCATATATTATAAGGTTGCATTTGTACATCAGAATGGTTCTGAGTAGTTCGGGCATTTTTTCGGAGTACCGGGAGGTTACCGGAACCCCCCGAGGAAGTTAATGGGCCTTAGTGGGCTTTAGTGGAGAAATGGAAGAAGGAACACGAGTTGGCGCGCGCCTCCCCCTTGCCCAAAACGAATTGGACAAGGGGTGGGGGCACGGCCCCCTCCTTCCTTCTCCTTCTCCCCTCCTTCCTTTCCCTCCGATGGAAGAAAGGAAAAAGGGGGGTTGAATCCTACTTGGACTAGGAGTCCAAGTAGGACTCCCCCCCTTGGCGTGCCCCTCCTGGCCGACCTCCTCTCTCCCTCCCTCCTTTATATACGTGGCCAGGGGGCACCACAATAACACAACAGACAATCTCTTAGCCGTGTGTGGTGCCCCCCTCCACAGTTTAACACCTCGGTCATATCGGCGTAGTGCTTAGGTGAAGCCCTGCGCCGGTAACTTCATCATCACCATCGCCACGCCATCATGCTGACGGAACTCTCCCTCGTCCTCAACTAGATCAAGACCTCGAGGGACGTCATTGTGCTGAACGTGTGCTGAACACGGAGGTGTCGTACGTTCGGTGCTTGGATCGGTTGGATCGTGAAGACGTTCGACTACATCAACTGCATTATTAAATGCTTCTGCTTTCGGTCTACGAGGGTACATGGACACACTCTCCCATCTCATTGCTATGCATCTCCTAGATATATATTGCATGATCATAGGGAAAAAATTTGAAATACTGCTTTCCCCAACACTCTCCACAACCGAATTGGAGGATCCCAATGAAAGCACGGAGCTTCACCACAATGGAATATGGCTCTGAGGTGACCTCAACCATCTAGGGTGCTCAAACACCCAAGAGTAACAAGATCCGCAAGGGATTAGTGGGGGGAATCAAATTTCTCTTGGTGGAAGTGTAGATCGGTGCCTTCTCAAACAATCCCTAGAAAATCAACAAGTTTGATTGGCTAGGGAGAGAGATCGGGCAAGAATGAGCTTTTGGAAGGCAATGGAGCTTGGGGGAAGAGATCAACCCTAGGAAGAAGAAGACCCCCCCCCCTTTATATAGGGGAACCAAAATCTTGCCGTTTTCTGCCCAGTCCTATAGCTAAGCGGTACTACCGCTTAGGTGGTACTATTCCGCACAGGCCTATAAATACACAAAGTGTATCTATGGTAGTGCCACCCGGGTCAGCGGTAGTACCAGGGGCGACAGTACCGTGCCAAGCGGTACTACCATCCTAGTGCCGCTCTACTACCGCTTGGGGCAAAGTGGGAACAGAACCTTGCATAGAAGAAAACCCTGGAAGCGGTTGTGGAGACAGTAGTACGAGTTGTAGTACCGCCGGAGCGGTACTATCGCTCTACAACCGCCCTACTACCGTGAATTACAGACCGACAACCGAAAGTTGCAAGATTGGGGGAACCCTAAGCGGTAGTGCCACGGAACTACCAGCGGTACTACCACATAAGTGGTACAACCGTGGGCACTAGCGGTACAACCGCTGGCAAGATGCTGAAAACACCACAGAAAACATTGGAAAGGCTCCAGAGAAGGGAAAGGAGGTTGTGGGTGCATATGGGGCTGTGTACGTGTTGATTCCACCCATACCTTTCCGCAGCGGACCCCCTCATAATAGTACGGCTTTCCTATGACTCAAATCCACCGAAAAGAACCGTATAGAACCGCCGTCTTTGATAGGCTCCAAGGGGCATCAAAACATCAAGTGCCTAGACATGAGATATCTGAAATGCTCAATGCACATGATTAGTTCGCAAAAGCATTGTCATCAATCACCAAAACCACTTATGGAGAAATATGCTCTTACAATCTCCCCCTTTTTGGTGGATTGATGACAATATGGGATTTGCACATGGAGATATATAATGAGCATAAGCAAAACCAAAAATATATAAAATATAGACAGGCTCCCCCTAGATGTGTGCATTCTATAGATGTGCTTTGGACTGCACAACATACACACTAGGATCAACACTCCCCCTATATTTTATAGACCAGGCAATCCTTGCAACATTATAAGGGACACTTAAGCAAGGAAACTAATAAGACAAACGAGCATAGCCTCACGCACATAGGGACATAATAAGTATAACCAGGGTAGCATATGTCTTACACCATATGATAGAGTCTCACACCAAACCAAAGCAAACGAAGGAAAAGAGTTCACAAGAAGAAACACAGAAGCAACAAGAACCAAGCTTGTGACTCAACAACATCCTGCAGAAAGACAAATCCCCAGTCCTAAACCTCTCCCCCTTTGGCATCAAGACACCAAAAGGGGCAAAGAGTGACCTAACGCAACTCCAGGTGGCACTAGTCACCTCCCATGGACTCGTTAGTCTCCTCTGAATCAGACCCATCAACAAACTCCTCCTCAGACCCGTCGGTCTCCTCCTCGATCTCCTGATCCTGAGCTGGAGTAGAAGTAGCAGCATTGGACTCATCCGAGTCCGTCTAGTGAGAGTGCAAAGAAATCCACTTGTCCTCCGGAGTGATATGGTCCTTAGAGCCATCCTGAACTAGGATCTCAAGCTTCCTCATGATAGCCTTCCTCTCCTAACGAGCCTTCTTGGCATCCACATGTGCCAAGTACATCTTGTGCTGAACATCGGTCTAAAGGCAAAAGAGCTTCTTCACCTTGTGCTTGAGCTTAGCCGCCCAACCTGACTGACCAGAAGAATGCTCTGCGCCGGGAGCAAGACCACCATCATCACCTTGATCCTCTCCAGAAGCAGAAGACACGGGCACCTCAGGATGAATAGTAGAGGCCCAAAGCTCCTTCTGATGCAAGTTGAGGATGTCATGAGGAGTCAAGGGTCTGGTATCAAGAGGCACACCAGGGAAAGTGGAGCTCCAGGTAGTCTGAATCAGCTTGAAGATGAAGAGAGCATAAATTGGGCAGTGATCTCCACAGGTAGCACTCACTAGCTCCTTACACATGACATGAGAAACATCCAAGTCTGCATTCGTTCCCTTCTCAGAGTGGCACAATAGGAGCATATCCACAAGGTGTCCATACACCATGTCCAAGTTGCCAATGCGAGGAAAAAGAGTGTGTCGGAAGATGCGATGTATAATGTCAAAGAATGGCTTGAGCTCCTTCTTGACTCCCTTCTCTGTCTTGCTGATAATCATATGAGGCTTCAGCTCATCCTTCTAAGTATCACCCCCCCCCCCTCATGGTGAGGACGAAGGCCAAGAGGCTTCATCAGCCCCTCGTCAGGATACCTAAGAAGTGCCATAAATGCACCCCAAGTGGTGTGCAACTGCCTGCCATTGGTCATCCAGACCAAAGTGCGCTCTGAGTTTGTGCCATACCATATGGTTGCAAAGAACTATGCAACCAACTCTGCATCAAAATCATAGTTCAAGGTCATGAGGGGCACAAGTTGAGCTGTTCACAGAGGGCACGAGCTTCCCCAAAGTATGTCTGGTACTTCTCCATGTGATCCATGTTGATTGACTTGGTCTTCACAAGCAGGTTCTTCCTTCCCTTGATCCGATCAAAGTATAAAAGTGATTGGTCCTTATTCCAGAATGGTGAGCCAACCAGAGAAGGATCTTGAGGAAGGAAGTAGGGGTTTTGCTCACGGTATTGCCAATACTCATTTGCTTCAATTCAGCAGCCGTCTTGACTAGTGCCTTCTTCTTCTTGCGAGCAGCGGTTGACTTGACATTGGATTTGCCCTTGTTCCTGGCAGACTGACAACGAGCAGGTGGCGGTGTGGGGGCAATCTCTTCTTCATCTTCAGAGTACACAATTCTGGCATGATAGGTGCGCCCACGCTTGGATGGGGGGTTCGCATTCTTGCGGCGAACCTTGGAGCTACTACCACCTAGAGAGACACAACACCGCAAGGGAAAGCATGAATACAAACTATGCGTAAGCCAAGAAGAAACAAATGTGAGAAAGGAAGTGTCGGTGTCAAAACCGGCGGATCTCAGGTAGGGGGTCCCGAACTGTGCGTCTAGGCCGGATGGTAACAGGAGGCAGGGGACACAAAGTTTTACCCAGGTCCGGGCCCTCTTGATGGAGGTAAAACCCTACGTCCTGCTTGATTAATATTGATGATATGGGTAGTACAAGAGTAGATCTACCACGAGATCAGAGAGGCTAAACCCTAGAAGCTAGCCTATGGTATGATTGTATGTTGTGATTGTTGTCCTACGGACTAAAACCCTTCGGTTTATATAGACACCGGAGAGGGTTAGGGTTACACAAGGTCGGTTACAAAGGAGGAGATATCCATATACGTATTGCCTAGCTTGCCTTCCACGCCAAGTAGAGTCCCATCCGGGCACGAGACGAAGTCTTCAATCTTGTATCTTCATAGTCTAATAGTCCGGCCAATGGAGATAGTCCGGCTGTCCGGAGACCCCCTAATCCAGGACTCCCTTAGTAGCCCCCGAACCAGGCTTCAATGACGATGAGTCCGGCGCGCAGTATTTTCTTCGGCATTGCAAGGCGGGTTCCTCTCCAAATTCTGTGTACCTGTCGAAATAATGTCCGGTTTCTTGTGAATGTTTGTACTCCTCGGCTTCCACGCCCAATAATGGCCACTTTCCACGTGTTGAGCGAATGTGAAGAGCCAGGGTGTTTTCACATTTACCCCCCTAGCTGTGTGAATGAGCCGCCTATTTAAAAAGACGAGGATTCAGATCCAAATCACACCATCCCCCCTTGGCGAGCCTTCATCGGAGCGCACCCGACAGAGATCCATTCCATCATGGCCGGTCGATGCAGCTCCTCCTCTCGCACCCCTAGCTCAAAGCATGGAGATTGGAAGAGATGTTCCATCCCGCACAGCAAATTGGTGATGCTTCAGTCCAAGGGATTTCTTCCCCCAGCGTACCTGGTCCCGGTTCGAGCCGGGCTTGCCACCTACAATGGTGGAGAGCAAGCGGAGAGCCGTCCCGATCCCTCCAAGGGAGAGCGGGTATGCCTTGTCCCTTATTTGGTAAGAGGGCTCGGATTTCCAATTCATCCGTTTCTCTGGGGGCTCCTGGAGTTCTATGGCCTCCAGTTGCACAATCTTACGCCTGCCTCCCTGCTGCACATCACGAGATTCGTAGCCCTTTGCGAGTTGTTTATGGGCTGTGAAGCTCATTTCGCTCTGTGGAGGAAGTTGTTCTTCCTTGTGCCCTGTTCTCAGAAGGGGTCAATATATCAAGTGGGCGGAGCCAAAGTGTGGCGTGTCGCCGGGACCGGATACCTGTCCGGAACCCCAAAGAAGACGTCCGAAGACTGGGCTTCAGAATGGTTTTATATAGAAGACGTCCCCCTCCTGGATCCTATTCGGATCGGCCTTCCTGAGTTCGACAACGCCCCTTTGAAGAAGCGCTGGAGCTGGCGTCCACGGAGCCCCCTGGAGGAAGATGACAGGGACATTCTTTACCTGATGAGTCGGATAAGTTTTTTAGCTCGATCCGGATTGACCATGATCGAGGTCATGGCCACATGTATTATGCGGGGGGTGCAGCCGCTTCAGTATAGAGGCCACCCCATGTGGGATTTCAGCGGGGAGGATGACGCCACCCGCCACGGCCGCAAAGGGCCGGGATCGGCTGCTGATCTAATAAAGATCTTATCCACTTTGTACAAGGGAGAAGAGGAGGAATTCCTTCGTGTCAACCCGCAGGGCGGTTTTTCTATGTACAACCCTCCGAGCTGGGTAAGTGGAGACTTTTTATCGTCCATCCATTTTGTATTTCCGTAGTTAAGTATTCATTCTAGCGATTTCATCGCAGGAGCTGCGCCAGGCTGTAAAGGAGATAAACAGCCCTCCTCCACAACCCAAGGTGTCGGTGTACTAGAGTAGGGGTACCCTAGTATCCTGAACTTGTGCACGGGCAGTCGTAGCATCCCGCGGCAAGGCTTGCCGGGTGACCGCCAAGGCCCTCCGTGGTTCCTTTGGGGCCATTCAAGGACAAAGTATCCAAGCCAAGGAGACAAGACCCCGGCAAGAGGAGCTTGCCGGGAAGGCCAACCAAGGCATCTCAAGGAACTTGCCGCGACGCGCCACGCGTCCCGGCAAGGCCCGGTGAGCGACAAGCTCTCGGACGTAACAAGACAACGACCGCGGCAAGGCGCTTGCCGCGGCAAGCCACCACTCTGTGCCCGCGCTCCAGCACATCCACCAACGTGTCGCTCTGGGACCCTTCCAGGCGTACGTGGCGGGAGGTTGTGCAGCCAGCGGTGCACGGTGGCAAGCGGCACTGACAAGATCGCCATCGTGGCGAGCGGTGGCATCCCTGACGGTCCCTTTGGCACTATTTAGGCGACGCAGACGGGCATTTAATGCCCTTGTCCCCTGCCGTCAGGGTTAGGTATGATACACTATAGCGGGTAGCTGTACCAACCGCTACACCTTTCCATTTTTACCCTTGTCTACGTTGCCACCTATCGGTGACCCCTTGAGCATATAAAAGGAGGCCCATGCGCAACGTAGAAAAGAGAGACGAGAGGAAGAGAATACTCACGCTCGGTCTTGTTAGCTGCTGGGGTGTACTGTAGCACTCCGCGCTCCCGAGCAAGAACTCAATACAAACCACAAAGCAGGAGTAGGGTTTTACGCATCCGTGCGGCCCGAACCTGGGTAAACTGCTCGTGTGCTTCGCCTCGATCCGCTCTTCGTGCGACCCTCGCCCCCACCGAACCGAAAGGGACTCGGTCCGCCGGTCCCATAGGTGCTCGTGGATCAGTCCCCCGACATCTTTGGCGCGCCAGGTAGGGGGGCTCGAGGTTGTGTGAACCAGATCCGGTGTTCACATGAGCTAGATCTTCATCATCTTCTTCGACATGCCGCCGAAGAAGAAGGCTTCGGAGGCGGCTGCTCCGTCTGCGCCGAACCCACCACCGCCGGAGCAAACGGCTGATGGGGCAGACGCCGGCGGAAGAACGGGCGTTGACGAGGGAGCTCACGGTGCTGCCAGGTCCAAGGACAAGGCTGCGCTACCCATCGGTGGCGTAGCCGGCTCCCACAATGACCGGGCGCACTCCAAGACCTCGGCGTCCATACATGCACCGCGCCCATCTCAGGAGGCGCGGGACCGGCAGTGTCATGGTACTCACGGTACCATGCGTTTGCTGGACCAAGATCGAGCTGGTGGACCATAGAGTGCTCAAGACCAGCATGCACGCCAACATGCTGGCACGAGCGAGGCACGGTCGCCTGGACGGGATACTGCTCCTTCTAACATAGTTAGAAGTCCGAGCATATCCCGCTCTTCGCACCGTTCGCCACCGCCACCCGACAATACGGCAGAAGCTTTGGCGCGAGCTCAACTGCTCCTGGATTACCCTCCAACGGCAGACAAGATCGACGACTAGAGGGCCACCATTCAGAATCTCATCGGCTTCGCCAACGGCGACACTCAACGGCAGCCGAGCACGTCGCAGCCGCACCAAGTCAGCCAGGCACGAGCCGGCGGCGACAAGACCGGTGGGGGTGCAACCATTGTGCACTCTCCGCCCCGAAGGCCAAGATCGCCGACTCGCCGGATCCACCTCGACAGCGACTCCACCGCGTCATCAGATCCACGAGCTCGTCGCGATCAGCGCCAAGTTCTTCACGAACGACAGCAAGAAGACGCTCGTACTCGCATCGAGCGTCGAAGAGAAGCACGACGTCAATCGGACCAGCGCGCTGGGCCCTCTGTCGACATGCATGCGCCAGGGGAACCAGGCGACTTGCCGTACGCGGTAGGTTGCCCTGCGTTTACTCGTGAGCTGCGGCAAGTCCAGTGGCCCAGCACGAAGAATTTTAAGCCAGACGTACCAGAGAAGTACGACGGCAAGTCGCATCCATCAGAGTTCCTCAGCATCTACACCATCACGGTGCAGGCTGCCGGGGGACAGGACGACAAGATCCTTGCCAACTACTTCCCGCTGGTGCTCAAGCCCAATGTCAGGTCCTGGCTCATGCACTTGCCGGACAACTCCATATCCTCCTGGGCAGACCTATGCCATCAGTTTGTCGGCGCCTTTACAGGCGGCCACAAACCTCATGGCCAAGAGAGTGACCTTCATCTGCTCGCCCAGAAGGAAGGAGAGCCCCTGCACAAGTACATTCAGAGATTCAGCCGTGTACAGCACAACATCTCAGATGTTCACCCTGCCACGGTCATCAGCGCGTTCCATCAGAACGTGCGTAACCGCAGGATGCGGGAGGAGATGGTGATGTGCAAGATCAGAGACGTCAGTGAGTTGTATGCCCTGGATGACAAGTGTGCACGTGCTGAGGAAGGGAGGAAACTCCCCGGAGAGAATACAGGAGCAGGAGGATCTGACAGTGAGGATGCTGCCCCGGCAAAGAAAAATCGGCGGCGGAACAACAGGAAGAAGAAAGGCAAAGATGTGCTAGTCATTGAGCAGTCCGGCAACGAAGGTGGCGCCAAGAAAGGCAAAGCTGGTAGCTCCGGCAAGGAGATTGCCGCATGTACCAACTGCCAGACTGTGGCGGTCGCCGACAAGCAGGACGGCACCGACAAGCAGTACTGCAAGATCCACCGCACCAAGGGCCATGACCTCCAGAGCTGCAAGAAGGTCGAGCAGCTTGTCCAGCAGCAAAAGGCTGAATACGAGCGACGCGACAAGGAGAGGGCCCAAGGAGGCGCTGGAGAATCCGGCAAGAAGCGCGCCGGCCGGGGAGGACGTCGCGGCAAGGCCAAGCAGTGGCAAGGAGACAGACCTCCCCGTGGCCGCGACAAGGATGAAGATGACGAAGACATGGATGGTGTCGAGACCAGTGAGCAGGAGTTCCAGAAAGCCACAGAGGTCTTGTGCGTTGACGGCGGTGCTTCTCTGCATACTTCACACCGCCAACTCAAGCAGTGGGTGCGGGAAGTCAATGCGGCGGAACCACCTGTCGAGTCACGCAAGCTTCTGAAATGGTCCAGCACGCCTATCATCTTTGATATTGAGGACCACCCTGATCGCACAATTGCGGTCGGGTGCTTGCCGATGTTGGTTTCACCAACTATCCGCAACCTCAAGGTCACTAAGATGCTAGTTGACGGCGGGGTCGGCTTGAACCTGATCTCCTCTGCTGTACTCCAGAAACTCTAGATCCCTGACAGCGAGCTTGAAGAGACCGGCACATTCCAAGGAATCAGCCCGGGAAGGAGCAAGCCGAAGGGGAAGGTCACGTTGCCAGTAACATTTGGCAGCGAGCTGAACTTCAGGACTAAGAGGGTCACTTTTGACGTTGCCGATTTTCCATTGCCTTACAATGGGATACTCGGTCGTCCAGCACTCGCCAAGTTCATGGCAGCCTCTCACTACGCATACAACATGCTGAAGATGCCAGGCCCGATAAGCGTCATCTCTGTCCCTGGCGACAAGAAGGATGCTCTTATCTGTGCCGACAAGATCTACCGGGAAGCGGCAGCCGCAACAGATCGCAAGTCACCTACCGTTGAAGCTCCCGGGGGGAAGAAGAAGACCAAGTCCGGCAAGAGTTCTGATGCCCACTCCGGCAAGCGCACCTCTTCGGAGTGCTGTGCTGCCGTCGAGGACGCACCATCGAGCTCCACTGGCAAGTGTAAGAAGACAATGGTAGCTCCGCCAGAGACCAAGAAGGTGTCCGCCAAGGAGGATGGCCCTGGTGGTACCTTCACCATCAGTGCCACTCTCGACCCTAAATAGGAAAGCACGCTCATTGCTTTCCTGCGGGCGAACGTTGACGTGTTTGCATGGCAACCGTCTGACATCCCCGGTGTTCCCAGGAAAGTAATTGAGCACCATCTTGCTGTCTGTCCTCATGCGCGGCCCATCAAGCAGAAGGTCAGGAAGCAAGCAGTGGAGCGCCAAGAATTCATCGCAGAAGAGATCAAGAAGTTGGAAGCAGCAGGCCTTGTCAGAGGAGTGCTCCATCCTACGTGGTTGGCCAATCCCGTAGTCGTGCGCAAGGCGAACGGAAAATGGAGACTTTGTATCGACTTTACCGATGTTAACAAAGCTTGTCCCAAAGACCCATTTCCTTTGCCGCGCATTAACCAGATTGTTGACTCCACGACCGGATGTGACTTGCTTTCATTTCTTGACGCATACTCAGGATACCATCAGATCTTCATGGCAGAAGAGGATGAGGAGAAGACCGCATTCATCACTCCATGTGGCACGTACTGTTTCATACGGATGCCTTTCGGTTTAAAAAATGTTGGTTCAACATTTGCAAGGGTAGTCCATGTCGCTCTTGAGCCACAAATACACAGAAATGTGGAAGCATACATGGATGACATAGTGGTCAAGAGCAAGGACAAGGCAACTCTGATTCAAGATTTAGACGAGACCTTTGCAAATCTGCGCAAGATCAGCCTCAAGCTCAACCCCGAGAAGTGTGTGTTTGGAGTCCCCTCCGGCAAGCTTCTTGGGTTCTTCGTGTCTCAGCGGGGAATCGAAGCCAATCCCGACAAGATCAAGGCCATTGAGCAGATTGAAGCACCAAAGCACGTCAAGGATGTGCAAAGACTAGCCGGTTGTGTGGCTGCTCTCAGCAGGTTTATCTCTAGGTCTGCTGAGTGCGCCCTGCCGTTTTTCAAAATATTGAAAAAGGCAGGTCCAATGAAATGGACTCCGGAAGCGGAGGCTACGCTGCAAGACTTGAAGAGATACCTGTCGTCCGCTCCAACACTTGTCGCACCTAAGCCACAAGAGAAGTTGCTGCTGTATATAGCGGCAACCAATCAAGTGGTTAGTGCTGCGTTAGTAGCAGAGAGGGAGGCAGATGATGAGCCAGCAACCACGGCAGGCGCATCCAGCGACAAGCAGGGGGCTTCCCCGACAAGCTTTGGTCCCGACAAGGATGGATCTACGCAGACGCGCGAGGAGATACAGAAGAGAATGGTACAGCGCCCAGTTTACTTTGTCAGTTCCCTTCTGCAGGGGCTAGGTCAAGGTACTCTGGCGTGCAGAAATTGCTTTTCGGCCTTCTCATGGCCTCGAGAAAGCTGCGCCATTACTTCCAAGCACATGAGATCACAGTTGTCACTCGTTTTCCGCTGAAGAGGATACTACAGAATCCAGAAGTGACAGGCAGGATTGTTGAATGGGCACTGGAACTGTCAAGCTTTGGCCTCAAGTTTGAGAGTACTTCAACTATCCAAAGCAGAGCATTGGCAGAATTCATAGTAGAATGGACGCCAACACCAGATGAAGAAATTCCAGAAACGAGCATCCCCATCGAGGAAGCAAGCAAAGAGTGGCTGATGTACTTTGATGGTGCCTTTTCGCTGCAAGGCGCCGGCGCTGGCGTGCTGCTTGTCGCACCCACCGGAGAGCACCTCAAGTACGTAGTCCAGATGCACTTTCCCAAGGAGCAAGCAACAAACAATATTGCAGAGTATGAAGGCTTGCTTGCCGGTCTCAGGATCGCGGCAGACCTTGGGATCAAGAAGCTCATTGTCAGGGGTGACTCGCAGCTTGTCGTCCGCCAAGTGAACAAAAGCTATCAGAGTCCGTTGATGGAAGCCTACATCGACGAAGTAAGAAAGCTAGAAGAGCACTTTGACGGCCTACAGATGGAGCATGTTCCAAGAGCTCAGAACACCATTGCCGACGGCCTATCAAAGTGCGCCGCACTTAAGTTACCTGTGGAACCAGGGATCTTTGTGCTCAAGCTGACTCAACCGTCTGTAACGCCATCAACTGGACAGAGCAAGAAGAGGAAGTTGATTTCTGGTGACTATTTTCTGGCAGAGCTTCCCGAAGCCACCGCCAAGAAGGTACACAAGATCAACACCAAGAGCACTGAGGAGCAGTCTGCTCCGGCAAGGCCTAGGGCTTGTTCCGTTGAAGCAGAAGCTCCCGACAAGTTTTGCTCCGGCAAGCTTGCCGGGGAACGTCAAGCTCCGGCAGAGCCGCAGGTTCTCGCCGTAGAAGCGGATGTTCCTGCAGCAGCAGATTTGCCTTTAGTCCTTGTTGTCGAGCCACAAGCTCCAGCATGGACACAGCAGATTGTCCGTTTCCTTCAGACAGGAGAACTTCCTGAAGAGCAAGAAGAAGCGAAAAGAGTAGCCCGGCAGTCAAGTATGTACCAGTTTGTCGACAACACACTGTACAGAAGAAGACTCAACGGTGTGAAATTGAAGTGTATTCACCGGGAAGACGGACAAAAGCTGTTGGCAGAGATACATGGAGGCATATGTGGTCACCACATTGGCGCAAGAGCACTTGCCGGCAAAGCATTCCGGCAAGGTTTCTTTTGGCCGACAGCCCTCCAGGATGCAACTGCACAAGTAACCAAGTGTGAAGCGTGCCAGTTCCATTCCAAGCAGATACACCAACCAGCTCAAGCTCTCCAGACGATCCCTTTATCCTGGCCATTTTCGGTCTGGGGGCTCGACATCCTCGGCCCCTTTCCCCGAGCAGTCAGGGGCTTTGAGTACTTGTACGTTGCAATCGACAAGTTCACAAAGTGGCCGGAAGTGGAAGCAGTGAGGAAGGTGACAGCACAGTCAGCAGTCAAGTTCTTCAGGTCGATTGTTTGCCGCTTCAGGATCCCTAACAGGATAATCACCGACAACGGTACGCAATTCACGAGCCGCACCTTCATGCAGTACGTCCAAGATCTTGGTGCCAAGGTCTGCTTCGCTTCTGTTGCTCACCCGAGAAGCAACGGTCAAGCGGAGAGGGCAAATGCTGAAGTGCTGCGTGGGCTCAAGACCAGAACTTTCGACAGGCTGCACAAGTGCGGAAGAAACTGGATCGAGGAGCTGCCGGTGGTTCTTTGGTCGATCAGGACGACGCCAAATCGAGCCACCGGCCAGACACCTTTCGCTCTAGTCTATGGAGCAGAGGCAGGTCTCCCCACGGAACTCGTGTATGGGTCACCTCGAGTGCTCGCTTATGATGAGCTTGAGCAAGAGCAGCTGCGACAAGATGACGCGCTACTCCTTGAGGAAGACCGTCTTCAGGCTGCTGTACGAGCTGCTCGCTACCAGCAAGCTTTGCGCCGCTACCATAGCCGCAAAGTTAACGCCAGAAGTCTCGAGGAAGGCGACCTTGTTCTTCGGCGTGTTCAGTCCGCCAAGAATTCCAACAAGTTGACACCGAAGTGGGAAGGCCCTTACCGGGTGAAACGAGTCACTAGGCCTGGCGCTGTCCGCCTTGAGACCGAAGATAGCATTCCGGTGAGCAATTCCTGGAACATTGAGCATCTTCGTAAGTTTTACCCGTAAGGCGCGGTTGCCGGAACCTGTTCCGGCAACCACCTTTTGTATAAGTCTTGCCGCTGTTGCATGTAATCCTTTGTACAAAGTCGGGCGCAGACCCCGTGCATAACTAAAGCTCATATGCTCCGCACATCTTGTCAATTTCATGCTTTCTATTTTTTGCATATGTGATCTGACACTTTGTGCAGCACCTACTCCCCGGTAAGCAATAACGAGTCGTAAGGCTCCTTATCTTTATTTTCTCCTCTTTCTTTTTTCTCAAGGAAAGGAAGGTTCCCTCGCCCACAAGTTTGCCGGGGGGAAAGGAGAAGATAATAGTATGGACCGGGCATCGTTCAAGAAAGTTTCGCCTTACCGGGAAGCAAGCAACAGAAAAGCTAAGTTGCCAAAGTTTGAGCAATCAGTTTTTTTAAATTTTTAAGTTATCTCCCTTGAACGACCGCACTTTGTATGGAAAAACTGTGCGCGGAGGAACCAACTCGTAGCTAGTTGCACCCTTACTTTGTTTCGAGTCCGCTCAACAACTTAAGTGAGCTGCAACTAGTTGCGACAAGGTTTCTTGTCGGTAGCGGCACCGCCAGCAGGCTGCTGACGTCCCGCACTCAGCGCTAGCGGCTAAGGTGCCTGCACCGGCAAGTTCCCTAAAAGCGTAGGGCAAAAACATACAAAGGGAGGAATCAAGTAAAGGGAATAACATTGCAATCATTACCCGGAATAGAGTTATGTTACAAGGTAGCTTGTCACGGCTCTAACAGATTGTTCTCATAACATGACCAGCAGCGACAAGAAAAGAAGAAAACGGGCGGCCTAGTCTATGCGATCGCCCTCAATCCTCTTGATCCCGCTCACCTTGTCCATAATGGGTGCGACAAGGGTCTTGAGCGCCTCCAGATCAGCATCCGGCGGCAGGGTCTTGAGAATGTTGGCGAGGTTGAGGCCCGGGTTGCGGAAGGCCACCTTCACCAACACCTTTTGAAGAGCTCCCGCGCAGATCTTGCGCGACTCGTCGGCCAGCTGCTTTGGGATCTTCTCCCGGAGCCGCTGGAGGGCCGTCGCCACGCCTTTGAAGAACAAGGTGAGCTTGGCGCTGGGTTGGAGGTTCTCATCAGAGGGATACCCGAGATCCTCCACCCCCAGCTGCGCCAGCTCCCTATCGATATCTGCGGCAGCTTTCACGAGACCCTCCGTCCAGTGCTCCACATTTTCCCTAAAAGCATTCTGGGCGGTGGCAGCACTCGCCAGCAGCGCCTTGTCGGCCTTGATCTCCTCCTTCAAGGCCACCTCCTGCTCCCTGGCGCCGTCCAGCGTCTTGGTCAAAGTGGTCAGCTTCAACTCAAGATCTGCGTTGGAGTCCTTAGCGGCGCTAAGCTCTTCACCACTCGCCTTGAGATCGGCCTCCAGCTGCGCCACCTTCGTCTCCAGCTCCTTCTTGGCGGCCTCGGCAACTGCGGCAGCATCCTCTGCTTGCTTAAGGGCTCTGCCGAATTTTTGCTCACGCGCCGCAAGCTCCTCCTCGTGGCTGTCGAGGTTAACTTTCCGCTGCACCAGCTCGCCCTCCTGCGCAGACAGCTTCTCAGCGGCAAGCCGCTGTTGCTCTTCAACTTCGGCCTTCTCGAGGAAGAAGGCCTTCTGCTCTTCAGCGAGTTGCTCCCGCTCCTCTGCCAGGGGCCGGAGAGCTTCCTGGTTGAGACCCCGGAGCTCCTCCGCATGCTTCTCGATGTCCACTCCCGCCTTCACGACAAGCGCCTCGCGGGATTCCAGCTTGGCTTGCCACGCGCGGTAGAGCGACAACAGCTTCCGCAGCAGCCGCTCCTCCTCAGGCTCGCCGCTGCTGCTGCTCGGCGCATCAACTAGCGTCAGCCCAGCGGAGGCGAGCACCTCTCCATCAAAGCTCTCTCCCTCGACCGGCGCCCTGGAGATTGACGCCCAGGGGAGGTTGATGAAGACGCCATCGCCGGCCTTCAAGTAGATGCCTGGCTGGGGCTCTTCGGAGCCTGGCGCTGCGGCAGCGGTGGACGGGTCGGCGGTCGACGTAGCGCCTGGCGCTCCTGCGGCCTCAGGGCCGTCAGTGCGATCGCCAGACCCCTCGCCAGCTGCTGCGGCGGCAGCTTTGGCGGCCTCGTCGCCGGCGGGATCATCAGCGCCGGCTGCTTCTTCAGTGGCAGCGGCGTCGTCGGCAGCAACCTCGGTCTCCATCAGCTCCGCGGCAGATGGGTCTGATGGCCGGAAAAGTGAGAAAAGTCAAGCAAATACCCAAAAAGAAGAAGAACCCAAGGGAAGCTTTGAAGAGAAGATTACCTGTACTGGGTTCGGCAGTCGTAGTCTCCGCCGCCGGGGGGACGCTGGTGCTGTCCCTTGCCGGAGAACTCTCCCTTGCCGGAGGACTCTCCCTTGGCATTTCGGGGGCGGCCTCCGGGCGCTCCTGGTGGGGCTACTCTGCTCCTACACAAACCAACAGTCAGATGTCAGCAAAGAAAGAGTATCCATGTGCGCCTAACAGCGGAAAGCGAACCATATACTTACGCTGGGGGCTGCTCTGGAGAACAGTTGCCGGGTCCGGCAAGGTTGTCTCGGATGCACCCCCTGCTGTTGCGGTGGGTTCGTCCTCGGTGACAATCACCGGGACCTTGGCTCTCTTCGCTGCTCTCTGGGCCAGAGTCCTAAAAAGGAATAAGTTCAGAGTAAAGCAAATGAGATACAAGACAAAACAGCAAGAATTGAAGAACAACAAGTACAGCAAGAGAATCTTACTCTTCTTCTTCCTCGTCGGAGCTGAACGCGGAGAAGTCGAAGTCCGGCTCACGTCCGGCGGGAGGAGGCGGAGGAGTGGTTTCCCTTGGCCGCTTGGCAGAAACAGTGGCGGTGGCCTGAGACGACCCCACTCCGGCTGCCGCCGCGACGTGAGGAGCGGCAGGAGCAGAAGCGGTGGTCCGGGTGGACCCCGCTCCAGTTGCCACAGCAGTGTGAGGTGCTCCCGCGGCAACAGTGCTTGCCGCGGTGGAGCGTGTTGCGCGGCGTGGCGACTGTTGACTCGCCCGCCGCCCCGCTACGTCCCCGGCCTTGCGGAGACGCCTTCTTGGTGGGGATGGAGGCTCTGCTTGCGGCGAGCTGCCTGATGATGAGGAGGAAGAGGAGTTGATCTCCAGCGAGCCGCTCGTATCCTCGACGGGCTCGCTCGGCTCGACGTCATGCCCGGCAAGCTCTTTCTCGCCAACGAGCTCCCCTCGCTCGACACGGCTTGCCACCTCTGCTGCCTCTGCATCCTCCACGGTAAATCCAAATTCGCCCGCGGCTGCGGCTGCCGCCGCCTCTTCCAGCCTAGTGGCGATGTGTGTCATCTCCGCATCAGTGGTGTCGCGGGTGAGGCTATTCTTTTCGTTAGAGCGGACCGCCACTTCTACCAAGCCGTCAAAGAACTCCTGCACGACGTCGTCTGCAGGCTCTTGCCAAGTTGGGACAATTCCATGCGAATCGCACAGCGGCATCATTGCACGGATGCGGTCGAGCGCGGAGTTGTTGCACAGCGGAACGACACCCTTCGGCAACCTAAACACTTCGGGATGTTCAGGGTCGTACTTGAACAGCTCCTGGAGCATCGCGTTAAGCTCTAGAACAGTGAAGTTGAAGTTGAGGCCCGGACGCAGCCTCATGATATCCGCCACATTCTTGAACTCCCAGGCGGGTCTCCCCCGTTCCTGCAGGGGGGCGATGCGGCGGCGAAGAAAATCTGCACTAACAGTGCCTACAGTGAGCCCGGCAAGCCTGAGGCGTTGGATCCGGGTGACGGCAATCTTCAGCCTATCGTCTTCCGGGGCCACGTCACTCCAATCGCTGCCGCGTGCTACTGGGGCTTGGCACCGGGCGGTAAACGGCTACGAGTTCTCCTCGACAATCCAGCACCAGTCTGCTCTCCATTCCTCCCACTTGCCGCGGAACTCTCCCTCCAGATAAGTGTCCTTCTTGCCGGCCCTCGAAATCCAGGCGATTCCGCCGGATAAAGGCTCTCCTCTCTCTACTCGAGGCATAAAGAAGTGGCGAAAAAGGGATACATTGGGATAGACTCCGACAAAGTTTTCGCAGAGATGTGCGAAAACTGCCATGGTCAGAACAGCATTGGGGGTGAAGTCAAGGAGGCGGAACCCGTAGGTGTTCATAATATCGCAGAAAAACTCAGAGAAAGGCGGGCAGAGCCCGCAGTAGAAGAACAAGGCAAAGAAAGGATATCCATTTGGAGCCGTTTTCCAAGCGGCGGCTGGAAGTACCTTCGTGCGCGGATGCGCTCGCGTCTCCGTCGACCAGAAGAGGTAGTAATTCTCCCTCAGCTCCCTCGCGGCGAGCTTGGGGGGGAAGATTGCCCGCTCCTTTCGCAGCGCCGCAAGCCGCTGCGCCTTGGTCGACTTCACAACCTTCCCTTTGTCGGCTCTCGGAGCCATGGCAGAAGTGGTGGAGGAGGTCGACGGCGTTGGTGGTGCTGCTAGCGATGGGGGGCGGGGCGCTGCTCTCTTTCAGCTTTGGGAAGACGAGGGAGCGGCGAAGGTTTCCGAGATTGGAGTAGCAACCGGCGAATGGGCGAACTACCCCTGTTTCCCATGCTTATAAAGAGGGAGGGGGCGGATGTTCCGCCTTTCCGAATAAAGAAATCACCCACGACCTCTCCCACGACGCCGCATTCAACGCGTGCCATTCGGGGAGGGCGCGGTGGATACGGGGAGAGATACGGCGTAACCCAGGCCGCGCGTGCCCGTGCCCTGTTTTGGGCCTGGCCCAACAGCGCTCGGCACCGTGTATGGCCCAGGCCCGGGGGCTCCTGTCGGTGTACTAGAGTAGGGGTACCCTAGTATCCCGAACTTGTGCACGGGCAGTCGCAGCATCCCGCGGCAAGGCTTGCCGGGTGACCGCCAAGGCCCTCCGTGGTTCCTTTGGGGCCATTCAAGGACAAAGTATCCAAGCCAAGGAGACAAGACCCCGGCAAGAGGAGCTTGCCGGGAAGGCCAACCAAGGCATCTCAGGGAACTTGCCGCGACGCGCCACGCGTCCCGGCAAGGCCCGGTGAGCGACAAGCTCTCGGACGTAACAAGACAACGACCGCGGCAAGGCACTTGCCGCGGCAAGCCACCACTCTGTGCCCGCGCTCCAGCACATCCACCAATGTGTCGCTCTGGGACCCTTCCAGGCGTACGTGGCGGGAGGTTGTGCAGCCAGCGGTGCGCGGTGGCAAGCAGCACTGACAAGATCGCCATCGTGGCGAGCGGTGGCATCCCTGACGGTCCCTTTTGCACTATTTAGGCGACGCAGACGGGCATTTAATGCCCTTGTCCCCTGCCGTCAGGGTTAGGTATGATACACTATAGCGGGTAGCTGTACCAACCGCTACACCTTTCCATTTTTACCCTTGTCTATGTTGCCACCTGTCGGTGACCCTTGAGCATATAAAAGGAGGCCCATGCGCAACGTAGAAAAGAGAGACGAGAGGAAGAGAACACTCACGCTCGGTCTTGTTAGCTGCTGGGGTGTACTGTAGCACTCCGCGCTCCCGAGCAAGAACTCAATACAAACCACAAAGCAGGAGTAGGGTTTTACGCATCCGTGTGGCCCGAACCTGGGTAAACTGCTCGTGTGCTTCGCCTCGATCCGCTCTTCGTGCGACCCTCGCCCCCGCCGAACCGAAAGGGACTCGGTCCGCCGGTCCCATAGGTGATCGTGGATCAGTCCCCCGGCACAAGGACCCCGGACGGTCCCTTGATCCGGCCTCCCAGGAGGATCCGGACGTATCCGTGGAGCTGATCGATGGGGTATTTTACCAATCGAGTAATGATAATGCTTTGGTGGCCATTACGGCCGATTACCCTGGGCTAGTTCTAGCCTCACAGGTTACTGAGACCGAAGTCCCATCACTTTTAAAAAGGGATCCGTCCTTGCGCTTTTTTGATTGCCGCATAATAGCCGTGTTTCGCAGGGGAGGTCCTTGGGGTAGAAGGCCGAGCCTGTGGCAATTAGCCAACAAGGGGCCGCGAGGCCAGGCAGGCTGAAAAGATCCGCAGTCCGGATTGAGACACTGGCGCAGCGGTATGGCGCACCGTCTTTATTGCAAGACATTATTCTCAGAGGCATATTAACGCCCATGCCTTCTTTTCCGGAAAAAGAGCGCTCGTCGGACTATACCCGGAGAGGCTACCAATCGCGCTTCCACAAGCCAGGCTCCAAGGCCGGATTCGGAGGCGGGAACGAATATAAGGCGTGCGGCGGGTGCTCCTCCGATAGAGGATGCGGATAAACTGTCCACCACCCATTCCGAGGTGGAAAGTGCCATGAACCACAGGCGTCGCCGGACTGTTCTTTGTGACGCTTGTTTCTCCCTAGAGGCATTGGATGCCTTCAATTCGGGAGACGCGCACCTCCGTGCCGCTCAAAATGGTCTAGCTAGAGCCATGGAGCAGTATGTAAAGGACATACGGGTGAGAAAATTTGATGATTATATATATCAGTAGCCCCTGAGACTTGAAACAGTTAGGATAACTGATTTAAGGATCATTTGTTATGCAGGTTCTTATAGAAAAGAATACTCAACTGTCCCAGGAGCTGGAAGAGTGCAAAGCCCAACTTCAGACCGCACTCGCCGCAGCAGGGGAGGCCAAAGAGACCCCCTCTGGTAACATATCCTTCGAATGATAAGTATCATATTAGAATGCGGCGTATATGCAGATCTGACGATAAAATTGCAGATGACGCTGGAGTGAATCCGGATAAGCAACAGCTCATACGCCAGCTGAAGGCCGGTGAGAGCGTGCTTACGAGGGTGAGGCAGGAGAAGAATCATCTCCTAGATGCCAACACCAAGCTGGGCTGGAACTAAAAGATGTTCGGGCCCAACTGTCGGACTCTGTTAAGGAGAATCGGCGGCTTCGACGCGGCATATTTAGTAAGTGCTTAAACGAACTTTGAAAAAGAGTTCGGCGAGGAAGCTGGCTGACAGAGTTATGTCTGTAGGTATGCTAACAGGTCGTCCTACCGAGGAGATGCCCGGTTCAACGGGTGATCTTCTTCCCGATCTCTCACAGCTGCACGAACGAGTTCGGCAGGTGATGCAAGGCGTCGCCCAGGCCTTGTGGCCATCCATCTCCATACCCGAAGGCCTTGGAGAGCTTACAGAAAAGCTGAAGGGAGCACGGAGGCGCTTCCGATTATGGAAGATATCGGCCTACCGTCAGGGCGCCAGGGAAGCCTGGGCGATGGTGAAGACACGGTACACGAAGGCTGACCCGAACCACATGGCCGAAGTCGGACCAGTGGGCCTTGATGGGAAGGAGATCCCTGTGAGCTTAGTGTACGGCCAGGTAGAATTGGCCGCAAAGTATTCCCAACAGGACTGTAGACTAGACAACCTATTAGATGGTATTGAAGAGGAATTCAACCAGTCAAATTGACTATGTAATTTTAAATTGACATGTATAATGCCTTCTAGCCGGATTGTAGATCGTTTTTCATGGCGGACCTTTTCGCTTCAACCTCGGGACCCAATAGTCTGGAGTGTATCCGAATACCCTCTCGGTTATGTAAGAACCGGGGTATGCGTGGAGACCAGGCGTAGGGGTCATTAGTGCTTTATCAGACAAGTGCCCAACTAGTTATGTTATATTACATGGGTAGTAAGAAACATCTTCTAGGGAGAATAGTTCCGTTAAGGGTTCCTTTCCCTGGGTAAGCATGCCCTAAAGTGCATGTCCGGACTGTGATAAGAAGCACAGAAAAAATCATCTGGGGGCAGATATGAATAATAAAAGTCATCTTTTGTTCACCGACCGAATATTCCCTTAAGAACGCCAGCTTTCGGCTTCACCCAGTCTGAGGTACACGTCCGGCTGACCCGGCAGTAACAATCGCAGAGGTGCTCCCCTTATGCCCTAGCCAAATTAATGGGAACGTAGGGCATAAATACAAGAGCCAGGCAACCCAGCTTGGACAAAACTTAAGTCATATCGATGGATATAATGGTGAAAAAAGGTACATGCGGAAGTATAACGCATGTGTTGGGCGTGAGGCTCAGTGAAATAATTAAAGCTTTTGTGAAAGAAGCCCCCAGGTATGAAGAGTGCGGCTAGCGCATCTGTGATGTATGAGTGAGGCACAAGGTGACCCTTGAGGGCCTAGAGAAATAAAAGAAAGGAAGGGAAACAAGACAGATGATGCATATGCAGAAAAATGGACAAAGGGAGGGGACTAACATAAAGTCCGGTGCTAGGCGTAGAATCTTCGGAGCCTTGCTGCATTCCATGGGTTCGGCTCGAGTCGACTAGTCGATGCATCCCAAAGTCGGTACGCTCCACCGGTCAGAACTTGGTCGATAATGAAGGGACCTTCCCATTTGGGCTCGAGCTTGTTCTTTTTCTTATCCGGCAGCCGTAGAACTAGTTCGCCAACGTTATAAGTTTTGGCCCGTACTTCTCTGCTTTGGTATCTGCGAGCCTGTTGCTGGTAAAATGCGGAACGGGATTTGGCTACATCGCGCTCTTCCTCCAAGGTGTCCAGACTGTCCTGCCGATCGAGCTCGACTTCTCTTTCTTCGTACATGCGCACTCGAGGTGAGTCATGAATTATGTCACAGGGCAGGACTGCCTCTACGCCGTACACCATAAAAAACGGTGTATATCCGGTACTACGATTTGGCGTGGTACGTAGCCCCCAGAGTAGGGAGTCGAGCTCCTCTACCCAGTGCATGTCAGACTCTGTTAAGGAGCGCACTAATCTGGGTTTAATGCCGCTCATTATAAGACCATTTGCTCGTTCGACTTGACCGTTGGTTTGTGGGTAATAGGCTGAAGCATAATCGAGCTTGATGCCCATTTTGCTGCACCAGAGTTTTACGTCGTCGGCCGTGAAGTTCGTGCCGTTACCAGTGATGATGCTGTGGGGGACGCTGTAACGGTGTACGACCCCGGATATGAAATCTATCACCGGACCGGATTCGGCTATTTTAACCGGTTTAGCCTCAATCCATTTGGTGAATTTATCCACCATGACCAATAGGTATTTTTTTCTTGTGGGTTCCCCCTTTAAGGGGTCCAACCATGTCAAGCCCCCAGACCGCGAAGGGCCAAGTGATGGGGATTGTTTGGAGGGCGGTGGGTGGCATGTGGCTTTGATTTGCAAAGAGCTGGCAACCGGCGCAACATTGGACCAAGTCCTGTGCATCTGCCCGGGCCGTTGGCCAATAGAATCCTGTACGGAAGGCCTTGCTTACTAGAGCCCGGGCTGCGGCGTGATGACCGCCGAGTCCGGCATGAATTTCTGCCAAAAGGTTCCGCCCTTCCTCTTCGGAGATGCACCTTTGAAGGACTCCGGTAGCGCTTTTTTGTATAATTCTCCCTCATGGACCCTGTAGGCCTTGGATCGCTGCACTACGCAGCGTGCCTCATTTTGGTCCTTCGGGAGTTCCTGTCTAGTTAGGTAGGCCAGGAATGGTTCTGTCCATGGGGCAATAATGGCCATTATTTCGTGGGTTGAATGTGTTATTTCGGTGGCGGAGCCTCCGATTCTGTCAGAGAGTTCGGTATCGGGTATTTTGGTCGGGTCCGGACTATTGTTACCGGTGTCCCCTTCCCATGCTACGGATGGCTTGAAGAGAGAAATATGTTGGGAGGGACCGCGTCGCGTTTTGCGCCGATGCGGGCGAGGATATCCGCCGCCTGATTGTTTTCCCGAGCCACATGGTGAAATTCGAGCCCTTCGAACCGAGCTGACATTTTTAGGACGGCATTGAGATAAGCTGCCACTTTCGGATCCTTGGCATCGAAGTCTCCATTTATTTGGGATATCGTGAGGTTCAAATCCCCACGCACCTCTAGGCGTTGAATGCCCATGGATACTGCCATCCGGAGACCATGTAGAAGGGCCTCATATTCGGCTGCGTTGTTGGAGTCCGTATACATTATCTGTAGTACGTATTGAACGGTATCTCCTGTTGGGGACGTCAAAACGACGCCAGCCCCTAGACCAGCCAACATTTTGGAGCCGTCGAAGTGCATGATCCAGTTTGAATATGCGTCGTACTCTTTAGGGAGTTCGGCTTCCGTCCATTCAGCGACGAAGTCAGCCAAAACTTGCAATTCAATAGCTCGCCGTGGCTTGTAAGTTATGTCGAACGGGAGGAGCTCAATGGCCCGTTTGGCAATCCGGCCCGTCGCGTCGCGGTTGTTTATAATATCATTAAGTGGTACCTCCGAGGCTACCGTTATCGAACACTCTTGAAAGTAGTGTCGCAGCTTCCAGGATGCCATAAATACCGCGTATGCTATCTTTTGATAATGTGGTACCGTGATTTGCATGGAGTAACGACAGTGGACACATAGTAAACCGGCTTTTGAAGGGGGAATTTGTGTCCGTCCACTTCTCGCTCGATGACGAGCACTGCGCTTACTACTTGATGAGTTCCGCAATGTATAATAGTATTGGTTCGCCAATGTTTGGCGTGGCCAGGACTGGGTTTGTTGCCAATATGGCTTTTATTTCATTGAGTCCGGACGAGGCGGCATCCGTCCACTCAAAGTGTTCGGTGCGCCGAAGGAGGCGATAAAGGGGTAATGCCTTTTCTCCCAAGCGGGATATAGAGCGGCTTAGAGCCGCATGCATCCAGTTAATTTTTGTATTTATTTGAGGTCTGTTGGGGTAGCCAACTGTGACAACGCTCGGATTTTGGCCGGATTAGCTTCAATACCTCTACTGGAGACAATGAATCCCAGGAGCTTTCCGGCCGGTACGCCGAAAACGCATTTTTCCGGATTGAGCTTGATGTCATATGTTCGGAGATTGTCGAATGTGAGCCTCAAGTCGTCTACTAGAGTTTCGACATGCTTGGTTTTAACGACCACGTCATCCACGTATGCCTCCACTGTTTTGCCGATCTGGTTTGCCAGACATGTCTGAATCATGCGCTGATATGTTGCACCAGCGTTTTTGAGCCAGAAGGGCATTGTGTTGAAGCAGAATGGGCCGTATGGTGTGATAAATGCCGTTGCGGCTTGGTCTGGCTCCGCCATTTTAATTTGATGGTAGCCGGAGTATGCGTCGAGGAAACACAATGAATCGTGTCCTGCGGTAGCATCGATGATTTGATTGATGTGGGGGAGGGGGAAGGGATCCTTTGGGCAGGCCTTGTTAAGGTCCTTAAAATCGACGCACAGGCGCCAAGATTTGTCCTTCTTTGGTACCATTACCAGGTTTGCTAGCCAGTCCGGATGTTTAATGCCTCTGATGAATCCAGCCTCCAATAGCTTGGCTAGTTCGTCTCCCATGGCTTGTCTCTTAGGCTCGGAGAAACATCGAAGAGCCTGCTTGACTGGCTTGAATCCTTTTAGGATATTTAGGCTATGCTCAGCTAGCCTGCGTGGGATTCCTGGCATGTCTGAAGGGTGCCAGGCAAAAATTTCTCAGTTCTCGCGTAGGAACTCTCGCAGTGCGGAGTCGACATCAGGGTTTATTGTGCCCCGATGGAAGCTATTTTTGTAGGGTCCGTTGGATGGACTTGGAATTTGACTATTTCGTCCACCGATTTAAAGGAGGTGGACTTGGATCTTTTATCGAGTATCACTGTCACACCCTAGCTAGTTCATGCATTAGAGTGTTGCATCATGTCTATCATTTCATCAAAAACTTGAAGTGGGGATGCCAGAACCCCCAGCCCCCTCTGAAAACAACTAGGGTTTACTAAAAATAATTTCAATGAACCTGAAATGCCCTTCTAAAATGTCCATCATTTTTTGTCCTGGTTCAGAACCTCTGCCAAAAGTGATGCACAGTTTTCTAGGTCATCCTAAGGTCTTTGAGTTAATTCATAATTATTTGAATTTGGGCATTTTAAATTTATAAAATATTTCAAATGCTCAAATATCTCCAAACTAAAATGTTTCATGTTGGAAATAATATGGACCAGAAGCAGTTTGGTGATTTTAGGAGTTGCCTAGGTATTTTTAATAATTCAACAAAGTTGCAGAATAATAGAAAAAGAAAAAAAACAGAAAGGAAACTTACCTGGCGCCTGCAACTCGGCCCACCTGCCGGCCCGGCCCAGCGCCGCGCCAGCGAGCTGCTTGCCGGCCAGGCAGGTAGGCAGGTGCCCGACGGTGGCCGCAGCGTGCGCCACGCAGCTGGCCGTCGCCCTGCTTCACCTCCTCGCCTCATTGCTGGCTTGGATGAACTCCACGTCGAGCCGTGAACCCCCAGGACACCTCCATTCTCCCCCAACTCCTCTCCCTCGCTCTCCCACGCCATGGCCGACGCCATCGCCGCCACCCCCTCGCCGTAGCCACGCTCTCCGTCAACCCCACGCCGCGCCACCGTGTCCAGGAGCTCCGCCACCCTCCTCTCCTTCGAGCAAGTCGAGCCCCGAGCGCTCGCATGCCCCGAAGCCACCGCACGGACCTCGACCGAACCGCCGTCGCCGGAGATCCCCTTCAACGCCGTCGCCGCATCAGCTCGTCCCCGACCCCGCCGGTGGCCTCTACGGGTGCTCTGTGAGCCTAGCTACCCCTCCTACCCTTCCTCTCTCGCCCCCGAGCCATGTAGCCACCGCACGAAGATCACCCACACGCACCGCCGTGGATCTCGTCGCCGACGTGCTCCCGGCCATCCTCCGGCCACCTCTCGGTGTCCATCGCACTCACCATGCTGCGTTGGGTCCAACCGTGCACTCCCCGCACCTCACCGCACACCCTAGCCTCGAGTTCGTCTTAACCCGAACTCCGGTGGCCGCCTAGGTCGTCGCCGGCGCCAACTCCGGCCACCCCGACCCCAACTGACTCCACCAAGAGCCGCGGCTCGTCCTCAGCTCCACCCCGATGCCCTCCGCGACCCATTTGGTGGCCGGAACGGCCAAAACCACTTCCGCCACCGCGTCGGGCTTGCCGGCGGCTAAACGCCGGTGCAGCCGTGTTGACTTTGACCACGGGTGGGCCCCGGTTGACTCTGTTGAGTCAATGACACGTGGGGCCCCCTTCTGCTAATTATCCAGATTAGTTTAAACTAAATTAAATTAGTTAATTAGCCACTGACACCCTGGACCCACGCGTCAGGTTTGACCTGGACCGGGTCTGTTGACTTGCTGAGGTCAGCATGACCTCATGCTGACGCAATAAACCTTTTTCTGGAATTAAAACAAATCTAAAATGATTTATAAATTCCAGAAAATATCCCAAACTTTAAAAATTCATATAAATTCAACCGTAGCTCCAAATCAAACAAATTATATATGAAAAATGATCAGAAAAATCCAATCTATCCATCTGTACTAGTTTCATGCATGTTTAAACAAGCTAACTTGAGGTTTAGTGCAGAACAAGATAAAACACTTTAAAGGGCCATTTATGAGTTTGAAATTTGAATCTTTGGTTCAAATTGATTCAAACCCATCTGGTTCTAGTTGCATTAGCCCAACACACTCATGTTGCCATGTTTCATGCATGCATCATATTGTCGCACATTGTTTGGTGATAATTGTGTATCGGTGTTCTTTGCGGCAGGTTCTGCCTCCGAGGAGTACCGTGACTACCCTAGCGAAGAACCGTATCCGTGCATCCATCCATCAGGCAAGCAACCAACCAGTTGATCATATCGATACAATCCCATGTTCTCGCTTGTGCTCTCTTTTACTGCATTAAGACAACGCATTTCAAACTGCTGTGTGCTACGGTAGTTGAACCCATTTCCTCTGCATGACCTGTCATTGCCACAGTAACTAGATGAAACCCACTAGCATGTGTAGGAGTTGATTGAGCCATATGTATGTGTTGTTCTTACCTTGCTATGCCTGCTATGCTTAGAGTCGTGTCAGGTCTGGTTCATTTGGGTGATGGGCTAGAGTGAAATGATCATGCCGGTATTGAGAGTGATGTGGTGAACACGATTTGGTAAAGGTATCGATGAGAGGCCATGTAGGAGTACATGGTGGGTTGTTTCATTGAAGCCGACCTTAAGCACTGAGATCTGTATGTGTGATTTAAGAATCAGCTACTACCATGCATTGGGCCCGAAACAAATGGACCCTCTCGGCTTCTTATTCACCCTAGTTCTCTGTCCAGAGTTGCAAGTAGTTTCTGGTGTTTGTAGCCTACTGGAGGCCGTGGACAGTGCTGACCGTAGGGGTGGGCTGTGATGCGGTAGGTACGTGGCCGGGAATACCGGGCACCCATTAGGTGTCACGGAACCCTGTACACATCGTTCAGGGCCATATGGGAAACCTCGGCCGGACTCCCTGCGGATGGAACCTGGATAGGTGATAAACCTGGATTGGAGACTTAGGTGATTAGGTAGGTCGTGGCCGACACCCACGTTGGGCTTCCGCTTGAAGGTTGCCGAGTACATGTCGTGTAAACGACGGTAAGTGGTGAGAGCGTGTATGAAGAAGTACACCCCTACAGGGTTAACCTAATCTATTCGAATAGCCGCGTCCGCGGTGAAGGACTACTTGGTTGCTTATACAGTTCATAGACAAGTAAACTGGAAACTACTAAAAGCTTCAAGATAAGCGTGAGTGCCGAGGATGGCCCCTCCATAGGAAGACGGAGGTGGATTCTCGGTAGTGTATTGAAGTGGTGAGTAGTGGACTCGTGTGCGCAAAACCATTTCAAGTTGGAGTCTCGTAGGATAGTTTAGCCAAGAGTCAAAGCTGGCTTGCTGCAATAACTCCACCAACCCTTCTTGATAATGTGCATGTATGTAGGATCTGACGTAAGTCTTGCTGGGTACCTTTGTACTCATGTTGCTATAATTTACATTTTACAGAAGGCGCTGCAACCCCTTCTGATGGGTTCTTCGTAGACGTTGACATCGACGGGTTAGACTAAGGCCCAGGTGGTAATCCTGAGCTTGTGAAGGTCCACGTAGTATAGCTAGGCTTTCCAAGCCTCTTTTATTTTACTAGTTGTCTGTACTCAGACAAGTTACTTCTGCTGCTGGTTTGTATGACTGTATGATTTGAATGTGGGTCGTGTGACCCGTACCTGTATGTATGTTATGTATGGCTCTCTGAGCCTTTAAATAAGGTACTTGTGTCATAGAGTCATGTTGTGATGCCTTGTTGTATTTGCACATATCGAGCATATTGTGTGTATGATTGAAATGCTTGGTATGTGTGGGATCTGACTATCTAGTTGTTTATCTTTAGTAGCCTCTCTTACCGGGAAATGTCTCCTAGTGTTTTCCATTGAGCCATGGTAGCTTGCTACTGCTCCGGATCACTTAGGCTGGCCAGCATGTGTCCTTCTTCGTTCCTGTGTCTGTCCCTTCGGGGAAATGTCACGCATTGAGTACCGGAGCCCTGTTAGCCCGCTACAGCCCGGTTTACCGGAGTCCTGCTAGCCCAGTGCTACAGCCCGTACCCACTTGCTGATGACCGACACGTTCGATGCTGGGTCATGGATGCATGTCCCTGTAAGTCTGTGCCACTTTGGGTTTACGACTAGTCATGTCAGCCCGGGCTCCTTATCATATGGATGCTAGCGACATCATCATATACGTGAGCCAAAAGGCGCAAACGGTCCCGGGCAAAGGTAAGGCGACACCCGTGGGAATACCGTGCGTGAGGCCGCAAAGTGATATGAGGTGTTACAGGCTAGATCGATGTGACATTGAGTCGGGGTCCTGACAGCGTTGGCATCAGAGCCGGACTGCCTGTAGGTTCTCCAAGCCAAACTGGTCGATGTTGAGTCTAGAAATGCTTTAGCTATATGTAGGGGAATTGATTGTGGGATGGTACGTAAGGCTCTTTTTACTTCTTTACCTCATGGCATTCTGATCTGTGTCAGTCCATTCTTCTACCGGGGATTAAGGATTAGGATCTTCTCTCTCTATCAGGTTCACGTGTTACGAATCAGTAGTACCTTATAGGTTTGATGACTACAAGCCTAGTTTAGCTCTACTACCTTGTTATGCTGATAAGTTGAACCCAGAACCTTGATATGATATTGTTGGGTGTCTATGCATTTTTTTTATAAATGTCTCAAACCCTTCTTGAGCATTTACAGCCGTTATGCTGTCGAAATTTTGCTAGAAATTCTAATGCCTTTGCATTATGGTTGTGCTTTCAGATGGCCACTCGCGACCAAAATCAAGTGGTTCGCCTGACCCGATGCATTGGTGTGACCGTTCATACGTCTATGTTAGTCCGAGTGATGATCGAGACGGGTTACCGTTGGTATCCCAAATACGCGGTCGAAGAGCAGTTTCGAGATTTTAACCAAAGCCAGTATCTTTGCACCGTCCGGATATTTCCCTCTTATCCTGGTTCTACCGAGGCTCTTCACTGTTCCTATGGGCTCGGTGTTACTATTAAGATGGCTGTGCAAGATGCGGCTTATTCTATGATGACCATCATGCGAGTCAGGTCTGGCCTGCTTCGCAACACCGACTTCCGGTATATGCCGGCTTCACTTCCTGGAGCGCACGGATATCTCCGGGCTATCTATGCTGACCCCAGTCAGGAGGACTCACTAACTTGCACCATTGCTGAGTTGCTCGAGGACAAGGACCGAGAGAATTGGGCCTTGAGAATGGAGCTTTTCAACACCCGCGCTAATCATTAGGCCACCTTGACTCGGTTTGCACCGGCTGTGCAAGCTGGATGCATGGATATGAGAGACCTGTATCCTGTTAGGTCTGCTTTGCCGGACATGATGGATTGGCGTGATGTGGGAGGCATCACCCCACCTCGTGGTCCTCGCAGGCCACCGTTTGTTGGTCCAAGACCTCACCCTAGCCCTTTTGGTCCACAGGCTCCTCAGGCCCGTTTGTTTCCGGATGCTCACGTTGAACTTCCAGGCTATGGAGGTGACTTCTATGAGAACTACTACGGAGATGACTGAGATAGTAGTAGTTCCACTAGGTATTGTAATAGTTGTATTTCCACCGTCTTGCGTGACTTGTGGAATATGACTTAGCATGTAGTAATTCCGGGGGTGTAAAAAAGAAATAATGTATAGGAGCTTGGGATGCCTCTGATGAGATGTAATCCTCCTCTCACCGTAGTAGTACTTGTTGGTCTTGTACTAAACCTCGTATGGTGTGTATGACGATGGAATAAAAGAAGTAGTTTCTGTATCTACCATGTCATACGGATGATCATCTTGCATTCCGAGTTGTCCATTACATTCTACATTCTATGTCGGAATCTTGCCATGTTGGACTAAACCATTGTCTTGTTTTTCCTACGATGGTCAACACCCGCAACAACCCTGCTCCCCCAGAGCAGGCCGAAGGCAGCAGAGTTGGGGAAACAAATCTGCCTCACCCTCCCTCTCTGGCAGAAGTTATGCTAGAGGCTGAGAGAAACAAGCGGGAGACCAACCGTTTGTTGGAGCGTATTGAACAGAACACAGCACACCATCAGAGGACTAACTTGGTGTCACTCAGTGATTTCATCAAGTTACATCCACCCACGTTCCACCACTCCGTCGAGCCTCTCGACGCTGATGACTGGCTTCGCAGTATTTCTCACAAACTGCGTTCTGCGCTAGTAGCTGAGGCTGACAAGGTCACCTTTGCTGCATATCATCTTGAAGGCCCCGCCAGTCTCTGGTGGGAGAATTATGGAGCTATGCACCCAGCGGACCATGTCACTACTTGGGCTGAATTCAGCGAGGCTTTCCGTGAACACCACATTCCGGAGGGTCTCATGGACCGTAAACGTGAGGAATTTTGCAGTTTCACTCAAGGTCGACTCTCTGTGGATGCTTACAGCAGGGAGTTCGGTAACCTCGCATGATATGCAACTGAGGAAGTTTCTACTGATGCCAAGAAGCAAGCAAGGTTCCGTAAGGGACTTAGTCCTGAGCTTCGCCGCGACCTCCGTCTGCATGAGTGCACATCTTTTCAGAAGCTTGTTAACAAGGCCATCAGTGCTGAGACTGGTCAGACTGATTATGAAGCAACACGCAAGCATGGCCATGACTTGGGTTCCTCATCCGGTGCTGGTCCTCAGAAGCGCCGCGTGTGGGTGCCTAATACTGCCCTGCCACCCAGGTTCACACCGAGGCCATCCTTCCAGGCACCTCGCCCATCTCAGCCATATGCACCAGCCAAGCCCTATGGTGGTCCAACCAACAATGCTTCCCCACGCACCAGCTCCGTGACTTGTTTCAAGTGTGGGGAATCAGGCCACTATATGCGCGAGTGTCCCCAAACCAACCCCAACCAGACAGCAAAAACTGTTGGCCGCGGCAAGCCGACAGGGAAAGTGTTCCACGCCAAGCCGGCCACCGCTGCACGTGGCCATGTCAACTGTATCTCTGCTGAGGAAGCTCAAGAGGATCCCAACGTCGTTCTCGGTACGCTCCTTGTTAATTGCCACTCGGCATCTGTTCTTTTCGATACAGGAGCATCTCATTCTTTCATATCCGAAAATTATGCTCGTTTGCATAACACCGCATTCTGTGACATGCCATCCACTATGGAAATTTCTACTCCTGGTTCTAGATGGCAAACCTCTAGAGTAAGCCATGGAAATGAAATTCAAGTCGACAGACTTGTTTTTCTCGCATCTTTGATAGCTCTCAAATCTTCGGATATTAATATCATCTTGGGTATGGATTGGATGTCATCCCATCATGCCAAAATTGATTGCTTTTCTAGGACTGTTCAACTCACCCATCCTTCGGGGAAGATAGTCAATGTCTTGACCCGAATAGCCAAGCGACAGTTATATTCTCTTAACGCCAGCCCTTTGCCAAACCTTGAGGACGTTCCGGTAGTCCGTGATTTTCCGGATGTCTTCCTAGAGGAATTGCCAGGTGTTCCACCTGACAGAGATGTCGAATTCGTGATAGATCTCATTCCAGGAACTGTCCCGATTTCCAGAAGACCCTACAAGATGGCACCTTTTGAACTAGCCGAGCTTAAGAAACAACTCGATGAGTCCTTGAAAAAGGGTTTCATCCGACCTAGTTCATCTCCTTGGGCTTGCCCCGTCCTCTTCGTCAAGAAGGATGGTACGGACCGGATGGTTGTAGATTATCGACCTGTCAACTTGGTCACAATTAAGAACAAGTATCCGCTCCCCAGGATCAACGACCTGTATGATCAGCTCGCTGGATCCTTAGTCTTCTCTAAAATGGATTTGAGGTTGGGCTACCATCAAATCAAAATCAGGAATGGGGACATTCCGAAAACGGCCTTTGTTACTCGTTATGGCCAATACGAGTACACCGTCATGTCCTTCGGTTTAACCAATGCTCCAGCCACCTTCTCTCGGCTGATGAACTCAATCTTCATGGAGTATTTGGATAAATTCGTCGTGGTTTACCTCGATGATATACTCATCTACTCCAAGAACGAGGAAGAACATGTCGAACACCTAAGGCTAGTGTTGAAGAAACTTCGAGAGCATCGCCTTTATGCCAAATTTCTAAATGTGAATTCTGGTTGTCAGAAGTGACCTACCTAGGCCACGTAATTTCTGGTAAGGGCATTGCTGTCAATCCCGAGAGAGTCAAGGCCGTTCTCGATTGGACTCCACCTGAGACCGTTAAACAAGTTAGGAGTTTCCTTGGTCTAGCCAGCTATTGTCGCCGCTTTGTTGAAAATTTCTCCAAAGTAGCCAAACCCCTCACGGAACTTCTCAAGAAAGATAAAAAGTTCGAGTGGTCTCCACAATGTGAGAACAGTTTTCAGGAACTGAAAAGACGTTTAACCTCTGCTCCCGTATTGGTACCGCCAGATTTCTCTAAGGACTTTGTTATCTACTGCGATGCCTCGCGACAAGGACTAGGTTGTATCCTCATGCAAGATCGACACGTAATTGCTTATGCTTCACGGCAACTACACCCACATGAGGAAAACTACCCCACTCATGATCTAGAGCTTGCAGCCGTAGTCCATGCACTCAAAACATGGCGACATTATCTTCTCGGTAATCGTTGCGAAATCTACACTGATCACCAAAGTCTGAAGAATATATTCACCCAACCGGATTTAAATCTCAGGCAAAGACGTTGGGTCGAGTTGATCACAGATTTCGACTTAGGAATAACTTACACCCCAGGGAAAGCCAACGTCATGGCTGATGCGCTAAGTCGTAAATCTTATTGTAACAACCTGATGTTACAACAAAGTCAACCGCTTCTCCATGAGGAATTTCGGAAGCTTAACCTTCACATTGTTCCTCAAGGATTTCTTTCCACCTTGGTGGCGAAACCTACCCTTACGGATCAGATCATCAAAGCACAAAAAGTAGATCCGGGAATTTCCCGCATCAAGAGAAACATCAAGAAAGGAGTTGCGAATTTTTTCTCCATCGATGATCAAGGAGTCGTATACTTCGGGAATCAGCTAGTGGTCCCCAAGGTGCGTAACCTGAGGCGATTGATCCTTAAGGAAGCTCATGAATCTCCTCTCACTATTCATCCTGGTAGCACTAAGATGTATCAGGACCTACACCAGAGGTTCTGGTGGACTAGGATGAAGAGAGAAATTGCTCAGTATATTGCTAATTGCGATGTCTGCCGTCGTGTAAAAGCAGAGCATCAACGGCCTGCTGGCACCCTTCAACCCCTAGCTATTCCTGAATGGAAATGGGACAAAATTGGTATGGACTTCATTACCGGTTTTCCCAGGACCAAGAGAGGGAATAATGCTATCTTCCTCGTTGTCGATCGTCTTTCCAAAGTGGCCCATTTCTTACCTGTTCGTGAGAGTATAACTGCTAGTCAGTTAGCAGACTTGTACATCTCCCGAATAGTGTCTCTCCATGGTGTTCCTTTGGAAATTAACTCGGATCGAGGAAGTCTTTTCACCTCTTGATTTTGGGAAAGTTTCCAAAATGCTATGGGAACCCGCCTTTCCTTTAGTACCGCTTTCCACCCTCAATCAAGTGGTCAAGTGGAACGCGTCAACCAGATTCTAGAAGACATGCTTCGAGCTTCTGTTATCTCATTCGGAATGGAGTGGGAGAAATGCCTTCCATTTGCCGAATTTGCTTATAACAACAGTTATCAATCCAGCTTGGGCAAAGCCCCTTTTGAAGTTCTCTATGGACGAAGGTGTCGAACGCCTCTTAACTGGTCAGAAACCGGGGAAAGACAATTCTTTGGCCCGGATATGATTCAGGAAGCAGAAGAGCAAGTTCGCATTGTTCGTGAAAAGTTGAAAACAGCCCAATCTCGTCAAAAGAGTCAATATGACCGAAAACATAAGGCTATGACTTTTGAGGTTGACAAGAAGGCTTACCTTCGGGTTACTCCTCTGAAGGGAACCCATCGCTTCGGTATCAAGGGCAAATTGGCTCCTCGTTACATTGGACCCTTTCGCATTCTCGCAAAACGAGGAGAAGTTGCCTACCAATTGGAACTACCTCCGCATCTCTCCAAAGTCCACGATGTCTTCCACGTTTCCCAACTCAGGTGTTGCTTCTCGGATCCTATCCGTGGAGTGGACCACGAAATGCTTGATCTCCAAGATAATCTCACGTATCGAGAGTACCCCGTTTGTATCCTCGATCAAGCTGAGCGTACCACTCAACGTCATAATATCAAGTTTCTCAAGGTTCAATGGTCGCACCATTCTGAGAATGAAGCAACTTGGGAAAGGGAGGATCGTCTTCGACTCGAGTATCCCGCCTTCTTCCCGGAGGAACCCAAATCTCGGGACGAGATTCTTTTGAGTGGGGGTGAGTTGTCACACCCTAGCTAGTTCATGCATTAGAGTGTTGCATCATGTCTATCATTTCATCAGAAACTTGAAGTGGGGATGCCAGAACCCCCAGCCCCCTCTGAAAACAACTAGGGTTTACTAAAAATAATTTCAATGAACCTGAAATGCCCTTCTAAAATGTCCATCATTTTTTGTCCTGGTTCAGAACCTCTGCCAAAAGTGATGCACAGTTTTCTAGGTCATCCTAAGGTCTTTGAGTTGATTCATAATGATTTGAATTTGGGCATTTTAAATTTATAAAATATTTCAAATGCTCAAATATCTCCAAACTAAAATGTTTCATGTTGGAAATAATCCAACTATGGACCAGAAGCAGTTTGGTGATTTTAGGAGTTGCCTAGGTATTTTTAATAATTCAACAAAGTTGCAGAATAATAGAAAAAGAAAAAAAACAGAAAGGAAACTTACCTGGCGCCTGCAACTCGGCCCACCTGCTGGCCCAGCCCAGCGCCGCGCCAGCGAGCTACTTGCCGGCCAGGCAGGCAGGCAGGTGCCCGACGGCGGCCGCAGCATGCGCCACGCAGCTGGCTGTCTCCCTACTTCACCTCCTCGCCTCGTTGCTGGCTTGGATGAACTCCACGTCGAGTCGTGAACCCCCAGGACACCTCCATTCTCCCCCAACTCCTCTCCCTCGCTCTCCCACGCCATGGCCGACGCCATCGCCGCCACCCCCTCGCCGTAGCCACGCTCTCCGTCAACCCCACGCCGCGCCACCGTGTCCAGGAGCTCCGCCACCCTCCTCTCCTTCGAGCAAGCCGAGCCCCGAGCGCTCGCATGCCCCGAAGCCACCGCACGGACCTCGACCGAACCGCCGTCGCCGGAGATCCCCTTCAACGCCGTCGCCGCATCAGCTCGTCCCCGACCCCGCCGGTGACCTCTACGGGTGCTCTGTGAGCCTAGCTACCCCTCCTACCCTTCCTCTCTCTCCCCCGAGCCATGTAGCCACCGCACGAAGATCACCCACACGCACCGCCGTGGATCTCGTCGTCGACGTGCTCCCAGCCATCCTCCGGCCACCTCTCGGTGTCCATCGCACTCACCATGCTGCGTTGGGTCCAACCGTGCACTCCCCGCACCTCACCGCACACCCTAGCCTCGAGTTCATCTTCACCCGAACTCCGGTGGCCGCCTAGGTCGTCGCCGGCGCCAACTCCGGCCACCCCGACCCCAACTGACTCCACCAAGAGCCGCGGCTCGTCCTCAGCTCCACCCCGATGCCCTCCGCGACCCATTTGGTGGCCGGAACGGCCAAAACCACTTCCGCCGCCGCGTCGGGCTCGCCGGCGGCTAAACGCCAGTGCAGCCATGTTGACTTTGACCACGGGTGGGCCCCGGTTGACTCTGTTGAGTCAATGACAGGTGGGGCCCCTTTCTGCTAATTATCCAGATTAGTTTAAACTAAATTAAATTAGTTAATTAGCCACTGACACCCTGGACCCACGCGTCAGGTTTGACCTGGACTGGGTCTGTTGACTTGCTGAGGTCAGCATGACCTCATGCTGACGCAATAAACCTTTTTCTGGAATTAAAACAAATCTAAAATGATTTATAAATTCCAGAAAATAGCCCAAACTTTAAAAACTCATATAAATTCAACCGTAGCTCCAAATCAAACAAATTATATATGAAAAATGATCAGAGAAATCCAATCTATCCATCTGTACTAGTTTCATGCATGTTTAAACAAGCTAACTTGAGGTTTAGTGCAGAACAAGATAAAACACTTTAAAGGGCCATTTATGAGTTTGAAATTTGAATCTTTGGTTCAAATTGATTCAAACCCATCTGGTTCTAGTTGCATTAGCCCAACACACTCATGTTGCCATGTTTCATGCATGCATCATATTGTCGCACATTGTTTGGTGATAGTTGTGTATCGGTGTTCTTTGCGACAGGTTCTCCGTGCATCGATCCATCAGGCAAGCAACCAACCAGTTGATCATATCGATACAATCCCATGTTCTCGCCTCTGCTCTCTTTTACTGCATTAAGACAACGCATTTCAAACTGCTGTGTGCTACGGTAGTTGAACCCATTTCCTCTGCATGACCTGTCATTGCCACAGTAACTAGATGAAACCCACTAGCATGTGTAGGAGTTGATTGAGCCATATGTATGTGTTGTTCCTACCTTGCTATGCCTGCTATGCTTAGAGTCGTGTTAGGTCTGGTTCATCTGGGTGATGGGCTAGAGTGAAATGATCATGCCGGTATTGAGAGTGATGTGGTGAACACGATTTGGTAAAGGTATCGATGAGAGGCCATGTAGGAGTACATGGTGGGTTGTTTCATTGAAGCCGACCTTAAGCACTGAGATCTGTATGTGTGATTTAAGAATCAGCTACTACCATGCATTAGGCCCGAAACCAATGGACCCTCTCGGCTTCTTATTCACCCTAGTTCTCTGTCCAGGAGTTGCAAGTAGTTTCTGGTTTTTGTAGCCTACTGGAGGCCGTGGACAGCGCTGACCGTAGGGGTGGGCTGTGATGCGGTAGGTACGTGGCCGGGAATACCGGGCACCCGTTAGGTGTCACGGAACCCTGTACACATCGTTCGGGGCCGTATGGGAAACCTCGGCCGGACTCCCTGCGGATGGAACCTGGATAGGCAATAAACCTGGATTGGAGACTTAGGTGATTAGGTACGTCGTGGCCGACACCCACGTTGGGCTTCCGCTTGAAGGTTGCCGAGTACATGTCGTGTAAACGACGGTAAGTGGTGAGAGCGTGTATGAAGAAGTACACCCCTGCAGGGTTAACCTAATCTATTCGAATAGCCGCGTCCACGGTGAAGGACTACTTGGTTGCTTATACAGTTCATAGACAAGTAAACTGGAAACTACTAAAAGCTTCAAGATAAGCGTGAGTGCCGAGGATGGCCCCTCCGTAGGAAGACGGAGGTGGATTCTCGGAATTGTATTGAAGTGGTGAGTAGTGGACTCGTGTGCGCAAAACCATTTCAAGTTGGAGTCTCGTAGGATAGTTTAGCCAAGAGTCAAAGCTGGCTTGCTGCAATAACTCCACCAACCCTTCTTGATAATGTGCATGTATGTAGGATCTGATGTAAGTCTTGCTGGGTACCTTTGTACTCATGTTGCTATAATTTACATTTTATAGAAGGCGCTGCAACCCCTTCTGATGGGTTCTTCGTAGACGTTGACATCGACGGGTTAGACTAAGGCCCAGGTGGTAATCCTGAGCTTGTGAAGGTCCACGTAGTATAGCTAGGCTTTCCAAGCCTCTTTTATTTTACTAGTTGTTTGTACTCAGACAAGTTACTTCCGCTGCTGGTTTGTATGACTGTATGATTTGAATGTGGGTCATGTGACCCGTACCTATATGTATGTTATGTATGGCTCTCTGAGCCTTTAAATAAGGTACTTGTGTCGTAGAGTCATGTTGTGATGCCTTGTTGTATTTGCACATATCGAGCATATTGTGTGTATGATTGAAATGCTTGGTATGTGTGGGATCTGACTATCTAGTTGTTTATCTTTAGTAGCCTCTCTTACCGGGAAATGTCTCCTAGTGTTTTCCATTGAGCCATGGTAGCTTGCTACTGCTCCGGATCACTTAGGCTAGCCGGCATGTGTCCTTCTTCGTTCCTGTGTCTGTCCCTTCGGGGAAATGTCACGCATTGAGTACCGGAGCCCTGTTAGCCCGCTACAGCCCGGTTTACCGGAGTCCTGCTAGCCCAGTGCTACAGCCCGGACCCACTTGCTGATGACCGACACGTTCGATGCTGGGTCATGGATGCCTGTCCCTGTAAGTCTGTGCCACTTTGGGTTTACGACTAGTCATGTCAGCCCGGGCTCCTTATCATATGGATGCTAGCGACATCATCATATACGTGAGCCAAAAGGCGCAAACGGTCCCGGGCAAAGGTAAGGCGACACCTGTGGGAATACCGTGCGTGAGGCCGCAAAGTGATATGAGGTGTTACAGGCTAGATCGATGTGACATTGAGTCGGGGTCCTGACAATCACATTGTCCCTGTTCACCGTGGAGCACAGCGCCATTAGTTCCTCGGCTGCTAGGGCTTTGGATAGTGCCTCGAGGGCCTGTGCGGCTGTCTTATTTTCGGCGTGGAGTGCTACGTCTGGATCACTGGCAAGAGTGATGATTCCGTTGGGCCCGGGCGTTTTGAGCTTCATGTACCCGTAATGTGGTATGGCTTGGAAGATTGCAAACGCCTCCCGCCCTAGTAGAGCGTGGTATCCGCTGCTGAACAGGGCCACTTGGAATGTAATTTCTTCGGACCTGTAATTATCCCGCGTGCTGAATACCACATCTAGTGTGATTTTCCCAGCACAGCGTGCTTCCCGACTGGGGATGATTCCTCTAAAGGTTGTGCTACTTTGCTCAATGCGGCTCCAGTCTATTTCCATCTTTTGAAGAGTTTCCTCATAGATGAGGTTTAATCCGCCGCCGCCGTCCACGAGTACCTTGGTAAGTCGAAAGTCGTCCACGATTGGACTGAGGACCAGTGCGGCTGGTGCTCGGGTTGTTCGGAATTTGGGTTCGTCACTAGCATTGAAGGTAATGGCCGTGTCACTCCAAGGATTTATTTCTGCTATGTGGCAGATTTCGGCCATGCTGCGGAGTGTTCGCTTGCGTCTATTATTTGACGCGAAGGTCTCAAAGACCGTTAACACCGTATTGTTGTCCACGGGATGGTGCTCTATGGTTTTTGGGAGGAGTAGATCCTCACCACTTTTGGCCACCGGCCGAGTATCCAACATGCTCTAAGGCTGTGCGTTGGTATTGCATCCGCTGTACTATGAATTTTGCAGGGTCCGTTGAGCCATCCCTCTAGTATGGTTCCTTGCCCCGTAGAGGTCTTTTGCTTTTTGGTAGTTAACCCAGGTGTATTGTGATAATGCACCCTTTTATTTCAGACTGGGTTTGTATTCAGGGTCTCCCAAAATTTTATTTCGGTTTTCCAGGCGCTTTCCATCGCACAGTACTTTCGTACTATGGACACCAAGTCGGCAAAGCGTGTAATTTCGCGGTGACTTATGGCATTGAGGGTTCCCTTGTTCGTGCAATTATTGCAGAAGAATGAAATTGCGTCTTCCTCGTGGCAGTCCTTTATCCTGTTCATGACTAGGAGGAATCTGGCCCAGTAATGGTGTACTGTTTCTTCGGGCTCTTGCCTAATTTGGGATAGATCGCATATGTTTGGGTGGGTGGGTGGAATTGGATCTGAATCCTCACCCGATCTAAGACTCAGGGGCCAATGAGTTTCCGAACTTGAAAGTTTGGATTGTTGGAAGTTTTTTTGATAAATCTAGCCCGCTGCCTGACTCTAGGTTCAGGCCTTGAGTGGCGTCCTCCCCTCCGTGATTATCCAGCTTGGAGGGATCGGGAATCCGGACATAGCTAGTCCTTCAGATAGATGAAGGGTTGCCGCATTGTTCCTCCACCACTGCAACGTGATGGGTGACCTGGGGAGAGTTAATCTCTCTCAGATCAGGTTTAGGCCCAATCTGATCGTAGTCTGTAGTGACTCCCAGGGCGGCAATGCGATCCAAGAGCATTCAGGGAAGAGAGCTCCATTGGATCTAACTGCTCGGCGAATTCCGAGTTGACGTGAAGGTTGCTTTCGATGACCCGAGAAGTCATCATCGTTGGTGCAGCGGCCGAACAGGCGGTCATAAGAAAACCACCTAGCCGGAGAGTTTGGCCGATAGCCAAAGCTCCCTCAGCGATGGTGCCGTCTTTAAAGACAGGATGAGACATCCTTCCTGGTGGCGACGGCACAGCGGAACTCTCAATGAAAGCACCAATGTCGGTGTCAAAACCGACGGATCTCGGGTAGGGGGTCCCAAACTGTGCGTCTAGGCCGGATGGTAACAGGAGGCAGGGGACACAAAGTTTTACCCAGGTTCGGGCCCTCTTGATGGAGGTAAAACCCTACGTCCTGCTTGATTAATATTGATGATATGGGTAGTACAAGAGTAGATCTACCACGAGATCAGAGAGGCTAAACCCTAGAAGCTAGCCTATGGTATGATTGTATGTTGTGATTGTTGTCCTACGGACTAAAACCCTTCGGTTTATATAGACACCGGAGAGGGTTAGGGTTACACAAGGTCGGTTACAAAGGAGGAGATATCCATATACGTATTGCCTAGCTTGCCTTCCACGCCAAGTAGAGTCCCATCCGGACACGAGACGAAGTCTTCAATCTTGTATCTTCATAGTCTAACAGTCCGGCCAATGGAGATAGTCCGGCTGTCCGGAGATCCCCTAATCCAGGACTCCCTCGGGAAGGCTTAGGGAGCATTCTGGAATTTGGGGCCTCCAGCGGTAGTACTGATGTACAGGGGCAGACGCACGGGATCCCCAAATCCGGTAGTACCGGAGGTCACAAATTCAGAAATGCTCCACTAAATCTTCAATGCTCCTATCTAGCAGTCATTCAACGTCCTACTCAAGCCCCGATTTAGCCAAAAATCGAGAAACCACCATGCATTGCCCTAGAAACCTAGATTCAAAGGAGAGAACCGTAGGAGCAACGAATGAGGGCAATACCGGGTGCGATGGCGAGAGGAGGGGTGGGGAACGATTCCACCGGATGGAATCGTTGAAGACGGCACGGAATCGGCCAGCCAGAGCGACGGTCGGGGCTGCGCGTGGTCGCCTGAGAGAGAGAGAGAGATGTGGGGAGGGAGAGTGAAAGGGTATGGGGGAGTTAGAACTCCCCCTGCCCGATACTTACCCCCACAACGTCCCGCTAAGCGGTAGTACCGCTAGGGGTAGCGGTAGTACCACCCTGGTACTACATCTTGGCAGGAGGCCCAATAGTACTGTTGGATGGAACGGTAGTATCGCTTGGAGCTGTAGTACCGCTCCCTCACAGCGGTAGTATCACCGGCAGGGAGATAGAACAACCCAGAAAAGGGGAAAATGGCTTAAGCATGACTAGGGTGGTTGAAGCAAAGGGATAGGTTTGGGATAGAGACTCAAAAGAACAGCACAGGGAAGAGATACTCCAAGTTCTAAAAAACAAGAAAACAAGAGCAACTTGGAGTAACTCAAAGCACAAACAGCACCCTAAGGAAGCTACTCGAACAAACACCTCTCAAAGAAGGGCGGTGACCGAGGCCACCTATGTTTGAGTCAATTGGTATTGCACCACGAAGATTTTAACCTTGGGCCCATGACCCAAACTCGTCTTTGAAGCATAAGTACCATCAACAATGGCGAATGTGAAAGAGTTGATCAATTTATGCATAATGGGGGGAGGGAGTGTTCGTTGAGAGAACAACACTCCCCCTATGTCCATGCCTACACCTAAACAAGACATCAAGATGAGTATGCTGGGGTGTGCAAAGGTTCAAGCCACATTGCTCAAATCAATGATATTTAGCTCATGCCTTAACTCGCGAAATCTTGCTTCATCCAAGGGCTTCATGAAAATATATGCAAGGTTATCATAAGTGTTGACATAGTTGAGCTCAACCTCTCCTTGCCTAATATGATCCCGGATGAAGTGATATTGAATCTCAATATGCTTCGTCTTGAAGTGTTGCACCGGGTTGAGACAGATCTTGGTGGCACTTTCATTGTCACACCAAAGAGGCACTTTGTCACAAATGACACTGTAATCCTTTAAAGTTTGCCTCATCCATAGAAGTTGAGCACAACAACTACCGGCGGCCACATACTCCGCCTCAGTGGAAGATAGAGACACACAACTTTGCTTCTTAGAAGACCAACTCACCAAAGAGCAACCAAGAAATTGGCACCCTCCAGAAGTTGACTTCCTATCCACTTTGTCTCCCGCCTAATCCGAGTCCAAAAATCCCACAAGATTGAAGTTTGCTCCTCTTGGGTACCATAAGCCAAAGTTTGGGGTATGAGCCAAATATTGAAAGATTCGCTTGACCGCCACATAGTGGCTTTCCTTAGGTGCGGCTTGAAACCATGCACAAATTCCTACACGCAACATGATATCCGGTCTAGATGCACAAAGGTAAAGCAAGGAGCCAATCATAGAACGATATACCTTTTGATCAATCACTTTACCATTAGGATCAATGTCAAGTATGCATTTGACGGGCATTGGAGTAGAGGTCGGCTAGACATCACTTAGCTTGAACCTCTTGAGCTTGTCTTGAGTGTATTTGGCTTGGTTGATGAAGGTTCCTTATCTTCTTTGTTTGATTTCGAACCCGAGAAAGAACTTCAACTATCCCATCATGGACATCTTGAACTTCGAGGTCATGAGAGTGGCAAACTCCTCATTGAAAGCTTTGCTAGGAGAACCAAAGATAATATCATCAACATATAGTTGACATACAAACAACTCCCCTTTGACCTTCTTAGTAAAAAGAGTGGGGTCGATTTTCCCAATTTCAAACCCACGATCTAGCAACAACTCGGTAGGTGCTCATACCACACATGTGGGGCTTGTTTAAGGCCATAGAGTGCCTTATTGAGTTGGTACACATGATTGGGGAACTCGGGGTCCTCAAACCCCGGGGGTTGTTTGACATACACCAACTCATTAATCAGACCATTAAGAAAAGCACTCTTCACATCCATTTGTTGCAACTTGAAGTTATGATGAGAAGCATAAGCAATCAACAAACGAATAGATTCAAGGTGAGCGACGGGAGAAAAGGTTTCACCATAATTGATACCCTCGACTTGGGAGTGGCCTTGTGCTACCAAACGAGCCTTGTTGCGAACAATAATCTCATGAGCATCTTGCTTGTTCTTGAATATCCACTTGGTTCCAATAACATTATGGTTCTCCTTTGGCCTTGGCACCAATCTCCACACTTTTTTGTGCTCAAAGTTGTTGAGTTCTTCATGCATGACATTAAGCCAATCCGGAAACTCGAGCACCTCATAGACCTTTTGGGGTTCAACACAAGAAACAAACGTGTGATGTTCACAATAGTTTGCTAATTGTCTATGAGTGCTTACCCCCTTTCTTAAGCTTCCAAGCACATTCTTCATGAGATGATATTTGGTAGTTAGCTTGGACGCAATCTTGGCGGCACAACACTCAAATTCCTCCTCAATAGAGAGTTGAGGAGCGGTAACTTGATCATCTTGAGCGTCGTCTTGAGCTTGTTCTTGAGCTTTCTCTTGATCTTGAACTTGCTCGGTAGTAAGAACTTGATCTTGGGAATCACTTGGTGGTTAATAACCATCTTGAGGTTGATCTTGCCCTTGATCTTGTTGATGTCTACTACACAACTTTATTCTTGTAGACACGTGTTGGGCCTCCAAGCGCAGAGTTTTGTAGGATAGTAGCAATTTTACTCAAGTGGATGACCTAAGGGTTATCAATCTATGAGAGGTGTAGGATGAAGATGGTCTCTCTCAAATGACCCTGCAACCAAATACAAGAAATCTCTTGTGTCCGCAACACACCCAATACAATGGCAAATTGTATATGCGCATTAGTTCGGCGAAGAGATGGTGATAAAAGTGAAATATTGATGGTAGAAATATATTTTTATAATCTGAATAAATAAAAACAGCAAGGTAGAAGTAGTAAACAGGCACAAAAACGGTATTGCAATGCTTAAAATGAGGCCTAGGGTCCGTACTTTCACTAGTGCAACATCTCAACGATGCTAATATAATTGGATCATATAACCGTCGCTCAACGTGCAATGAAGAATCACTCCAAAGTTCCTATCTAGTGAGAACATAAGATGGAATTGTTTGTAGGGTACGAAACCACCTCAAAGCTATTCTTTCCGATCAATCTATCCTAGAGTTCGTACTAAAATAACACGAAGCTATTCTTTCTGATCAATCTAACCAAGAGTTCATACTAAAATAACACCAAAACAAATTCAGATTCATAATATTCAATCCAACACAAAGAACTTCAAAGAGTGCCCAAGATTTCTACCGGATAAACAAAGACAAGAACATGCATCAACCCCTATGCATAGATTACCCCAATGTCACCTCGGGAATCCGCAAGTTGAGTGCCAAAACATATATCAAGTGAATCAATATGATACCTCGTTGTCACCACGAGTATTCATATGCAAGACATACATAAAGTGTTCTCAAATCCATAAAAGTATTCAATCCGATAAAACAAAATCTCAAAGGGAAAACTCAATTCATCACAACAAGATAGAGAGAGAAAAACATCATATGATCCGACTATATTAACAAAGCCCCCGATACATCAAGATCGTGACATCTCAAGAACATGAGAGAGAGAGAGAGAGAGATTAAACACATAGCTATTGGTACAAACCCTCAGCCCCGAGGGTGGACTACTCTCTCCTCATCGTGCTGACCGCCGGGATGATGAAGATGGCCACCAGAGATGATTCCCCCCTCCGACAAGGTGTCGGAACGGGGTCTAGATTGGTTTTCGGTGGCTACAGAGGCATGCGGCGGCGGAACTTCTGATATAGGTTAACCCCTGATGGTTTCTCTATTTATAGGATTTTTTGGCGTTGGTTTCACGCTAAGATGGGCCTCGAGGTGAGCACAACCCACTGGGGCAAGCCAGACCCACCAGGCGTGCCCTGGTGGGTTGTTCCCTCCTCGTGGCCCTTCTGGCCCTCCCATGAAGTTTTGGGGGTCTCTTTTGTTCCAAAAAAATCGTCAAAAAATTTCAGCTCATTTGGAGAACTTTCATTTTTGCACAAAAACAACACCACGGTAGTTCTGCTAAAAATAGCGTCTGTCCGGGTTAGTTCCATGCAAATCATACTGAAACCATATAAAACTGTTGTAAACATGGCATGAATACTTCATAAATTATAGATGCATTGGAGACATATCAGCATCCCCAAGCTTAATTCCTACTCGTCCTCGAGTAGGTAAATGATAAAAGAAATAATATATGAAGTGTGAATGCTAGCAAAGTGCATAAGTTTGATCAATGATAATTTCAATCACTTTTCCTAGCATCATGACAGCAACTCTTTGTCATAAAATTTAGCATGATAAAGTAGCAATTTAAAACGAAATTTTTGTTGTGGAATGCTACCTACCATATTCATCATATACTCTTTTCTTTTGTAGCATGGACATTTGGACTTGAATGATTCAAAGCAATAGTCTAGTTTTGACATGAGGACTTAAATACTCAAGCATACCAACAAGCAACCATGTCTTTCAAAATATCAACGCTAAAATAAGTTATCCCTAGCCCATCATGCTCAATCATTGATCCATTCATGAAACACACTCGCATATTAACTACACCCGATGCTCAAGTACGATCATAGTGCCCCCTAGTTGGTGCTTTATAAGAGAAGATGGAGACTCAAATTAAGAATAAAAATTTCATAAAGTAAAAGAAAGGCCCTTTGCGGAGGGAAGTAGGGATTTGTAGGGGTGCCAGAGCTCAAAGCAAAAATTGAGAGATAAAAATATTTTGGGAGGCATACTTTTCCCACCAATGAAAACGACTTAGAGCTCCCAACACTTTCCATGCTAGATATATCATAGGCGGTTCCCAAACAGAAAATAAAGTTTATTCCTTTTTCCACCATACTTTCACTTTCCATGGCTAACCATATCCATGGGTGCCCTCCATACCAACACTTTCCAAGGAATTTATTATTTGACAACATAGAGTAGATTCATTTTTCATTTCGGGACTGTGAATCCCTAATACCTTTGCCTTACTCTTGTGTAATGACAGATGAATAAACACTCATGTGAGAATAACACATCTAGCATGCAAAATATTGGCCACCCCACCGCCTCGCGAGCAGTACAAGCACACAAAAGAGAATTTTATTTTGAAAAATAAAGATGGCACATACAAATTTGCTTAGAACGGAAAAAGAATACCGCATATAGGTAGGTATAGTGGACTCATGTGGCAAAACTGGTTTAAAGGATTTTGGATGCACAAGTAGTGATCATACTTGGTGCAAAATGAAGGCTAGCAAAAGATTGGGAAGCGACCAACCAAGAAACAAATAATATCATAAGCGAGCATTAAGCATAATTAACACCGAATAATGCACCACAAGTAGGATGTAATTTCATTGCATAACTATTGACTTTCGTGCTTGCATAGGGTATCACAAACCTTAACCCCAATATTCCTACTAAAGCATAATTACTCATCAACATGACTCACATATCACATCATCATATCTCAAAACTATTACAAGGAATCAAGTTTATTTTGTCCAATGATCTTCATGAAAGTTTTTATTATGTCCTTCTTGGATATCTATCACTTTGGGACTAATTTTCATGTGTTGCTTTTGATAAGCTCAAACAAATATAAGTGAAGATCATGAGCATAATATTTCTTTCTCTCAAATTAATTTAAGTGAAGCAAGAGAGAATTTCCTAAAACATACTAAAGCACACCGTGCTCAAAAAGATATAAGTGAAGAGAGCAATTCCATAGAAAAGAGCTTCATTGACGGGATGTGAATGCCGCTTACTTAGCCTCCCTGGCAACTATTTGAGGACTCTATTTTATTTAAAAACTTTCATATCTAAGCATTTTATTAAAGCAGCAAGCAAAATAAAATAAAATGAGATTCCAAGAATAGCACACATCATGTGAAGAAGCAAAAACTTTGGCTCAACCGATACTAACCGATAATTGTTGAAGAAGAAAGGTGGGATGCCTACCGGGGTATCCCCAAGCTTAGATGATTGAGACTTCTTTAAATATTATCTTGGGATGCCTTGGGAATCCCCAAGCTTGAGCTTTTGTGTCTCCTTAATTCTTCTCATATCACGGTTTTCCTAAATCTCAAAAGCTTCGTCCACACAAAACTCAACAAGAACTCGTGAGATAAGTTAGTATAAACCAATGCAAAAACCTTATCATTCTCTACTGTAGCAAATCACTAAAATTATTATTAAACATTGCATACTAAATGCCTCTGCATATTTAATACTCCTATCCTCAAATAGAATCATTAAACAAGCAAACATATGCAAACAATGCGAACATAACAGCAATCTGCCAAAACAGTACAGTTTGTAAAGAATGCAAGAGTATCAATACTTACCTAACTCCAAAAGTTATGAAAAATTTCCACACCGTTGAAAATTTATCAGAGATCATTTTTCAAAAAGTTTCAACATTTTATCACATTCTGACTTTTCTAGGTAATTTTTGCAACAGCGGTAAACTTTCTGTTTCCAAACAGCAACATGTAGGCTTGCAAAATAAGCATAGTAAAGGCTATCATTGCCACTTTTATTGAAATAAAATATGCAAAACATTATTATAAATAAAATCAATAAAATCCTAACAAAATAAAATGACACTCCAAGTAAAACTCATATCATGTGAGGAATGAAGACATAGCTCTGAGTGAGGTTACCGATAATGTTGAAGACGAAAGAGGGGATGCCTTCCGGGGCATGCCCAAGCTTAGTTGCTTATATCTTCCTTGAATATTACCTTGCGGTGCCTTGGGAATCCCCAATATTAGGGTCTTGTCACTCTTTATTCTCCTCATGTCGACATCTCACCCAAAACTTGAAAACTTCAATCACACAAAACTTAACCCAACTTTGTGAGATAGGTTAGTGTGATAAAGAGCAAACCATTTCACTTTTGGTACTGTCAAATACAAGATTCATAATTGTTCTCACACAATTCCTACTTTAGCATATCATTTCCACAATTTATATTGAGCAATATAAGCCATGGAAACTAGAAAAGAAGCAAACTATGCATTGAAAACAAAATCTGTTAAAAACAGAACAGTCTGTAGTAATATATACTCCAACCATACTTCTTCTACTCCAAAAATTCTGAAAAAATAGTAAAGCCTGGGAAATTTGTTTATTAATCTTCTGCAAAAAGAATCAGCATTTTATCACATTTGTATTAAAAATTAGAATTGTTTTCCTGAGCGCAAAAGTTTCTGTTTTTTAGCAAGATCAAATCAACTATCACCGTAAGCCATCCCAAAGGTCTTACTTGGCACTTTATTGAAACAAAATAAATAAAACATGATTACTACAGTAGCCTAATCATGTTAACACACAAAAACAGTAGGTAAAAGTGTTGGGTTGTCTCCCAACAAGCACTTTTCTTTAATGACTTTTAGCTAGGCATGATGATTTCAATGATGCTCGCATAAAAGATAAGAATTGAAACATAAAGAGAGCATCATGAAGCACATGACAAACACATTTAAGTCTAATACACTTCCTATGCATAGGGATTTTGTGAGCAAACAATTTATGGGAACAAGAATCAACTATCATAGGTAGGCAAAACAAGCATAACTTCAAGATTTTCAACACATAGAGGGGAAACTTGATATTGTTGCAATACCTACAAGCAAATGTTCCTCTCTCATAATAATTTTTAGTAGCATAATGAACGAATTCAACAATATAGCTATCACATAAATTATTATTTTCATGATGCATAAGCATAGAAAATTTCTCACTCTCCACACAAGCAAATTCATTCTCATGAATAGTAGTGGGAGCAAACTCAACAAAATAACTATCATGTGATTGAAAATTAAAATCATGATGACAAGTTTCATGGTTATCATTACTCAATATAGCATACATGTCATCACCATAATCATCATAGATAGCAACTTTGTTGTCATAATCAATTGCAACCTCTTCCAAAATAGTGGATTCATCATCAAATAAAGTCATGACATCTCCGAATCCACTTTCATCAATATAATCATCATAAATAGGAGGTGTGCAATCATCATAATAAATTTTATCATCAAAACTTGGGGGACTAAAAATATCATCTTCATCAAATATAGCATCCCCAATCTTATGGCTTTGCATATCATTAGCATCATGGATATTCAAAGAATTCATACTAGCAATATTGCAATCATGCTCATCATTCAAATATTTTGTGCCAAAAAATTTATTGACTTATTCTTATAACAATTGAGCACAATTTTCTGATCCATCATTTTCAAGAAAGATATTATAAAGATGATCAATAATATAATGCAACCTCAATTCTGTTTTTTATGTAGTTTCCTTTTTTGTAAACCAAACTAGTGATAAAACAAGAAACTAGAAGATTTGATTACAAGATCTAAAGATATACCTTCAAGCACTCACCTCCCCGGCAACGGCGCCAGAAAAGAGCTTGATGTCTACTACGCAACGTTATTCTTGTAGACACATGTTGGGCCTCCAAGCGCAGAGTTTTGTAGGACCAATTTTCCCTCAAGTGGATGACCTAAGGTTTATCAATCCGTGAGAGGTGTAGGATGAAAATGGTCTGTCTCAAACGACCCTGCAACCAAATACAAGAAATCCCTTGTGTCTGCAACACACCCAATACAATGGCAAATTGTATAGGTGCACTAGTTCGGCGAAGAGATGGTGATAAACGTGTAATATTGATGGTAGAAATATATTTTTATAATCTGAATAAATAAAAACAGCAAGGTAGAAAATAGTAAACGGGCACAAAAACGGTATTGCAATGCTTGAAAATGAGGCCTAGGGTCCATACTTTCACTAGTGCAACCACTCAACAATGCTAATATAATTGGATCATATAACCGTCCCTCAACGTGCAACGAAGAATCACTCCAAAGTTCCTACCTAGCGGAGAACATAAGACGGAATTGATTGTAGGGTACGTAACCACCTCAAAGCTATTCTTTCCGATCAATCTATCCTAGAGTTCGTACTAAAATAACACGAAGCTATTCTTTCCGATCGATCTAACCAAGAGTTTGTACTAAAATAACACCAAAGCAAATTCAGATTCATAATATTCAGTCCAACACAAAGAACTTCAAAGGATGCCCAAGATTTCTAGCGGAGAAACAAAGAAAAGAACATGCATCAACCCCTATGCATAGATTACCCCAATGTCACCTCGGGAATCTGCAAGTTGAGTGCCAAATACTATATCAAGTGAATCAATATGATACCCCATTGTCACCACGAGTATTCATATGCAAGACATACATAAAGTGTTCTCAAATCCATAAAAGTATTCAATCCAATAAAACAAAATCTCAAAGGGAAAACTCAATTCATCACAACAAGATAGAGAGGGGAAAATACCATATGATCCGACTATATTAACAAAGCCCCCGATACATCAAGATCGTGACATCTCAAGAACATGAGAGAGAGAGAGAGAGATTAAACACATAGCTATTGGTACAAACCCTCCGCCCCGAGGGTGGACTACTCCCTCCTCATCATGGTGACCGTCGGGATGATGAAGATGGCCACCGGAGATGATTCCCCCCTCCGGCAGGGTGCCGAAACGGGGTCTAGATTGGTTTTCGGTGGCTACAGAGGCCTGCGGCGACGGAACTTCTCATCTAGGTTAACCCCTGATGGTTTCTCTATTTATAGGATTTTTTGGCGTTGGTTTCACACTAATATGGGCCTCGAGTTGAGCACAGCCCACCGGGGCAAGCCAGGCCCACTAGGCACGCCCTGGTGGGTTATGCCCTCCTCGTGGCTCTTCTGGCCCTCCCACCAAGCTTCGGGGTTGAGGGAGTCCTGGATTAGGGGGTCTCCGGATAGCCAGACTATATCCTTTGGCCGGACTGTTGGACTATGAAGATACAAGATTGAAGACTTCGTCTCGTGTCCGGATGGGACTCTATTTGGCATGGAAGGCAAGCTAGGCAATACGGATATGTATATCCACTCCTTTGCAACTGACCTTGTGTAACCCTAGCCCTCTCCGGTGTCTATATAAACCGGAGGGTTTTAGTACGTAGGACAACATACAATCATACCATAGGCTAGCTTCTAGGGTTTAGCCTCTCTGATCTCGTGGTAGATCTACTCTTGTACTACCCATATCATCAATATTAATCGATCAGGACGTAGGGTTTTACCTCCATCAAGAGGGCCTGAACCTGGGTAAAACATCGTGTCCCCTGCCTCCTGTTACCATCCGCCTTAGATGCGCAGTTCGGGACCCCCTACCCGAGATTCGCCGGTTTTGACACCGACATTGGTGCTTTCATTGAGAGTTCCTCTGTGTTGTCGCCGGAAGGAAGGATGTCTCGTCTTGTCTTTAAAGACGGTACTACTGTTGGGGGACCTTTGGCTGTCAGCCAAACACTCCGGCTAGGCGGGTTCATCATGACCGCCTGTTCGGCCGCCGCGCCGACGATGAATTCTCGGGTCATCCAAAACAGCCTCCACGTCAAATCAGCACTCATCAAACAGATGGATCCAATGGAGCTCTCCTCCTTAAACGAGCTCTTGGATCGCATCACCGCCTTGGGAGTCGCTACGGACTATGATCGGATTGGGCTTAAACCCCGATCAAAGGGAGATTAACTCTCCACTGGTCACCCATCATATTGCAGTGGTGGAGGAACAATGCGGCGACATTTCCTCTATCCTGAGGACCAAATATGTCTGGATTACCGAGCTCTCTGAGCCGGACGCCCGTTCGCGGGAGGACAACACCCAATCCCTGAACTTAGAGTCAGGAAGCGGGCCAGGATTATCGGGTCACACCCCGGAACTGGAACTTTCAAAATTGGAAATTCCTCGGCCCCTGGATCCCAATCAGGTGAGGGTTCGGATTCAATTCCACCCACCCACCCAAACATAAGTGATCTTTCCCACATTAGGCAAGAGCCCTAGGAAACAGTACATCACTATTGGGCCAGATTCCTCCTTGCGATGAACAAGGTTAAGGACTGTTGCGAGGAAGACGCAATCCTATTTTTCTGCAATAATTGCACAGACAAGGGAATCCTTAACGCCATAAATCACCGTGAGATAACACGCTTCGCTGACTTGGCATCCATAGTACGAAAGTACTGTGCGATGGAAAGTGCCTGGAAAACCGAAGTAAACTTTTGGGATAATCCGGCCCTGAATACAAACCCAGTCCGAAACAAAAGGGTGCATTATCACAATACACCCGGGTCAACTACCAAAAAGCAAAAACCCTCTACAGGGTATGGAACCGTACTGGAAGGATGGCTCAACGGACCCTGCAAAATTCATAGTACAGCGGATATAATACCAACGCACAGCCTTAGAGCATGTTGGATACTCTGGCAGGTGGCCAAAAGTGGTGAGGATCTTCTTATCCCACATACCATGGAGTACCATCCAGTGGATAACAATACGGTGTTAACAGTGTTCGAGACCTTTGCATCAAATAACAGGCACAAGCAAACACTCCGCAGCATGGCCGAAATCTGCCACGTAGCAGCAACAAATCCATGGAGTGACACGGCTATTACCTTCAATGCCAGTGATGAACCCAAATTCCGAACAGCCCGAGCACCAGCCACACTGGTCCTCGGTCCAATCGTGGACGGCTTTCGACTCACCAAAGTACTCATGGACGGTGGCAGCGGACTAAACCTCATTTATGAGGAAACCCTTCAAAAGATGGAAATAGACTGGAACCGCATCGAGCAAAGTAGCACAACCTTTATATGAATTATCCCAAGTCGGGAAGCACGCTGTGCTGGGAAAATCACACTAGATGTGGTATTCGGGAGGCATTCACAATCTTCCAAGCCGTACCCCATTACGGGTACATGAAGCTCAAAATGCCCGGGCCCAACGGAATCATCACTCTTGCCAGCGATACGGACACAGCACTCCGCGCCGAAAACAAAACAGCCGCATTGGCCCTCGAGGCACTCTCTGAAGCCCTCTCGGCCGAGGAATTAACCATGCTATGCTCCACAGTGGACAGGGACGATGTGATACTCGACAAGAGATCCAAGTCCACCTCTTTTAAACCAGCGGATGAAATAGTCAAATTCCAAGTCCACCCAATGGACCCTACAAAAACAGCCTCCATTGGGGCACAGCTAAGCCCCGCTGTCGGTGTCAAAACCGGAGGATCTCGGGTAGGGAGTCCCGAACTGTGCGTCTAGGCCGGATGGTAACAGGAGGCAAGGCACACGAAGTTCTACCCAGGTTCGGGCCCTCTTGATGGAGGTAAAACCCTACGTCCTGCTTGATTAATATTGATGATATGGGTAGTACAAGAGTAGATCTACCACGAGATCGGAGAGGCTAAACCCTAGAAGCTAGCCTATGGTATGATTGTTGTTCTATATGTTGTGCTACGGACTAAAACCCTCCGGTTTATATAGACACCGGAGAGGGTTAGGGTTACACAAAGTCGGTTACAATGGTAGGAGATCTACATATCCGTATCGCCAAGCTTGCCTTCCACGCCAAGGAAAGTCCCTTTCGGACACGAGACGAAGTCTTCAATCTTGTATCTTCATAGTCCAGGAGTCTGGCTGAAGGTATAGTCCGGCCATCTAGACACCCTCTAATCCAGGACTCCCTTAGTAGCCCCCGAACCAGGCTTCAATGACGATGAGTCCGACGCGCAGATTGTCTTCGGCATTGCAAGGCGGGTTCTCCTCCAAATTCCGTGTACCTGTTGAATAAAGTCCGGCTTCTTGTAAATGTTGCTCTCCTTGGCTTCTACGCCCAATAATGGCTGTCTCCCACGCGTCAAACGAATATGAAAAGTCTGAGTGTTTTTACATCCACACCCCTAGCCGCGTAAATGAGCCGCCCATTTAAGGGGGACGAGGATTTAGATTCAAACCACACCTTCTCCCCCTCGCGAGTGTTCATCAGAGCGCATCCGACAAAGGTCCATACCACCATGGCCAGCCGTCGCAACTCCTCCTTTTGCCCTTCCAGCCCTCAGCCTGGATATTGGGAGAGATGCTCCATCCCGCATAGCGAGCTAGTGACGCTCCAGACCAAGGGATTTCTCCCCCCGGCCTATATGGTCCCGGTTCGAGCCGGTCTTGCCATCTATAATGGCGGAGAGCAAGCGGAGAGTGCCCCTAATCCCTCCAAAGGAGAGCGGGTATGCCTCGTCCCTTATTTAATAAGAGGGCTCAGATTTCCAATCCATCCGTTTCTTCGGGGGCTCCTGGAGTTCTATGGCCTCCAGCTACACAATCTTACGCCTGCCTCCGTATTGCATATCGCGGGCTTCGTAACCCTCTGCGAGCTGTTTTTGGGTGTTGAGGCTCATTTCGGGCTGTGGAAAGAGCTATTCTGCCTTGTGCCCCGTTCTCAGAAGGGGTCAATATATCAAGTGGGCGGAGCCGAAGTGTGGCGCATCACCGGGACCGGATATCTATCCGGAACCCCAAAGAAGGCGTCCGAGGACTGGCCTTCGGAATGGTTTTACATAGAGGACGTCCCGCTGCCGGATCCTGTCCGGATCGGCCTCCCTGATTTCAACAGTGCTCCACTAAAGAAGCGCCTAAGTTGGCATCCACGGAGCCCTCAGAGGGAAAGTGACAAGGACGTCCTTTACCTGATGGGCCGAATAAGATTGTTAGCTCATTCCGGACTGACCATGATCGGGGTCATGGCCACATGCATCATGCGAGGGGTGCAGCCGCTACAGTATAGAGGCCACCCCATGTGGGATTTCAACGGGGAGGACGACACCACCCGCTACGGCCGTAAGGGACCGGATTCGGCTGCGGCCCTAACAAAGACATTGTCCGCTTTGTACAAGGGAGAAGAGGAGGAATTTCTCCGCGTCAACCCACAGGGTGGATTTTCTATGTGCAATCCCCCAAGCTGGGTAAGTGGTCACATTTACTTGCCCATCCATTTTATATTCCCATTGTTAAATATTCAGTCTAATGACTTCAACGTAGGAACTGCGCCAGTCTGTTAAAGAAATAAACAGCGCTCCTCCACAACCCGAGGACCCAGGACGGTCCCTCGACCCGGCCTCTCAAGAGGATCCGGACTTATCTGTGGAGCTGATTGATGGAGTGTTCCATCAATTGAGCAAGGACAACGCCTTGGTGTCCATTACGGCCGATTACCCAGGGCTAATCCCGGCCTCCCAGGTAACTGAGATCGAAGTCCCAGTACCCCGAATAGGGGTCCGCCCTCTCGTGTTTTCAGTTTCCTGATTACAACTGAGCTTTGCAGGGGAGGTTTTTGAGACGGGAGGCCGAACCTGCGGCGACAAGCCAACGAGGGGCCGCAGGGCCCCGTGGGCAGAAAAGAGGTGCAGTCCGGACCGAGGTGTCAACGCAAAGGTATGGCACGCCCCCTTATCCCAGGTGTTATACCTTCAAGGCATATTAACACTTGTGCTCTCTTCAGGACAAAGAGACCTCGCCGGACTATATCCGGAGAGGCTGCCAATCGCGCCTCCACTAGCCAGGCTCCAAAGCCTGGTCCGGAGGCGGAGGCGAACACAAGGCGCACACCGGACGCTGCTCCAACGGAGGATGTGGACAGGTTGTATGCCACCAACTCTGAGGTGGAGAGTGCCATGAACCACAGGCATCGCCGGACAATTCTTCGCGATGCTTGTTTCTCCCGAGAGGCATTAGGTGCCTTCAATTCGGGAGATGCGTACCTCCGTGCCGCTCAAAATGGTCTAGCCAGAGCCACGGAGCAATATGTAAAAGACATACGGGTAAGAAAATTTTGGTAATTATATATATATACCAGTAGCCCCTGAGACTTGAAACAGTTAGAATAACTGATTTAAGGATCATTTGTTATGCAGGTTCTTACAGAAAAGAATTCCCTACTGTCCTAGGAGCTGGAAGAGTGCAAAGCCCAACTTGAGGCCGCACTAGCCGCGGCAGGGGAGCCCAAGGAGACCCCCTCTGGTAATATACACTTCGAAAGATAAGTATTTTGTGAAGCACGGCATGGGTGCGAATCTAACAAATAAAATTGTAGATGGCGCCGGATTGAGTCCGGAAAGGCAACAACTCCTACGCCAGCTGAAGGCTGGTGAGAAGGTGCTGACAAAGGTGAGGCGGGAGAAGAACGATCTCCAAGATGCCAACACCAAGCTGGGCATCGACCTGAAAGATGTTTGTGCCCAGCTGTCAGACTCTGTTAAGGAGAATCAGCGGCTTCGGCGCGGCATATTTAGTAAGTGCTTGAGCGAACCTTTGAAAAAAGTTTGGCGGGGAAGTCGACTAACAGAGTAATGTCTGTAGGTGTGCTAATAGGTCGTCCTGCAGAGGAGATGCCCGGTTCTACGGGTGACCTTCTTCCCGAGCTCTCGCAACTGCTCGAGCGAGTTCGGCAGGCGATGCAAGGCGTCGCCCAGGCCTTGTAGCCATCCATATCCATGCCCGAAGGTCTTGGAGAGCTTGCGGAGAAGCTAAAGGGAGCACGACGGTGCTTCCGATTGTGGAAGATATCGGCCTGCCGTCAAGGCGCTAGGGAGGCCTGGGCCATGGTGAAGACGCGGTACACAAAGGCTGACCCCAACCACATGGCCGAGGTTGGTCCTGTGGGGCCCGATGGGAAGGAGATCCCTGTAAGCTTAGTATACAGCCAAGTAGAATTGGCTGCAAAGTATTCCTAGTAGGATTGTAAATTAGACAGCCTGTTAGATGGTATTGAAGAGGAATACAATCGGTCAGAATGACTATGTAATTTAATTGACATTTATAATGCCTTCTAGCCGGATTGTAGATCGTTTGTCATGGCCGACCTTTTCGCTTTAGCCTCGGGACCTGACGGTCCGGAGTGTGTCCGAATTCCCATGTGGTTATATAAGAACTGGGGAATGCATGGAGACCAGGCGTAGGGGTCATTAGTGCGTGAACAGACAAGTGCCCGACTAGTTATGTTATATTACATGGTTAGTAAGAAACATCTTCCAGGGAGAATAGTTCCGTTAGGGGTTCCTTTCCCTGGGAGGCATGCCCTAAAGTGCATGCCCATTTTGCGAAAAAGATGCGGGAAAAAGCATCTGGGGGCGCATAAATAAATAAGTGAAAAGATTATCTTTTAGGTCACTGACCGAATATTCCCTTAAGAACGCTAGCTTTTGGCTTCACCCAGTCTGAGGTACACATCCGGCTGATCCGGCAGTAACAATCGCAGAGGTGCTCCCTTTACCGCCTAGCCGAATAATCGAGAACGTAGGGGTAAGCACAGGAGCCAGGCAACCCAGCTTGGCCAAAACTTAAGTCATATCGATGCATATAATGGTGAAATAAAAGGTACATGCGGAAGTGTAACACATGTGTTGGGCATGAAGCCCGTATAAATAAGCTTCTGTTAAAAGAAGCCCCCAGGTTTAATGAGTGCGAATAGCACGTCATTTGATGAGCCTTTAAAGGCTATAAGAGAAAGGAAGGGGAGAAGGAGAGAAATGTAAGACGGACAGTATATAAAAATGGACAGAGGAAGGAGACGAACACAGAGTCCGGCACTAGGCATAGAATCTTCGGAGATGGGCTGTGTTCCATGGGTTCGGCTCGAGTCGGTTATCCGATGCATCTCGCAGGCGGTACGCTCCACCAGTCAGAACTTGGTCAGTTATGATGGGACCTTCCCACTTGGGCTTCAGTTTGTCCTTTTTCTTGTCCGACAGGCGTAGAACTAATTCGCCAACGTTGTAATTTTTGGCCCGTACTTCTCTGCTTTGGTATCTTCAAGCCTGCTATTGATAGAATGCGGAACGGGCTTTTGCCACGTCACGCTCCTCCTCCAATGCGTCCAAACTGTCCTGCCAATCGAGCTCGGCTTCTCTTTCTTCGTACATGCGCACTCGAGGTGAGTCATGAATTATGTTGCAAGGCAAAACTGCCTCTGCGTCGTACACCATAAAGAATGGTGTGTATCCGGTGGTGCGATTCGGCGTGGTCCGCAGCCCCCAGAGTAAGGAGTCGAGCTCCTCTACCCAGTGCATGTTAGATTCCTTGAGGGACCGCACTAATCTGGGTTTGATGCCGCTCATGATAAGACCATTTGCACGTTCGACCTGGCCGTTAGTTTGTGGGTGATAGACGGAAGCATAATCGAGCTTGATGCCCATGTTTTTGCACCAGAGTTTTACCTCGTCGTCCGTAAAGTTCATGCCGTTATCAGTGATGATGTTGTGGGGGACGCCGTAACGGTGTACAACCCAGGATATAAAACTATCACCGGTCCAGATTCGGCCGTCTTAACAGGCTTGGCTTCTATCCATTTGGTGAACTTATCCACCATGACCAGTAAGTATTTTTGCTTGTGGGTTCTGCCTTTAAGGGGTCCAACCATGTCAAGCCCCCAGACTGTGAAGGGCCAAGTGATGGGGATAGTTTGGAGGGCGGTGGGTGGCATATGGCTTTGGTTTGCAAAGAGCTGGCAACCGACGCATCGTTGGACTAAGTCATGGGTGTCTGCCTGGGCCCTCGGCCAATAAAAGCCTGTACGGAAGGCCTTGCTTACAAGGGACCGAGCTACAGCGTGATGACTGCTGAGTCCGGCATGAATTTCAGCCAGGAGGTTCCGCCCTTCCTCTTCGGAGATGCACCTTTGAAGGACTCCGGTAGTGCTTTTCTTATAAAGCTCTCCCTCGTGGACTTTGTAGGCTTTGGATCACCGCACTATGCAGCGTGCCTCATTTTGGTCCTCGGGGAGTTCATGCCTAGTAAGGTAGGCGAGGAATGGTTCTGTCCACGGGGCGATGACGGCCATTATTACGTGGGCTGAAGGTGTTATTTCATTGGCAGAGCCTCCGATTGTGTCAGAATGTTCGGTGTCGGGCAGTGTGGTTGGGTCCGGGCTATTATTGTTCGGCTCCCCTTCCCATACTACGGATGGCTTGAACAGCCTTTCCAAGAAGATGTTGGGGGGGACTACATCACGTTTCGCGCCGATGCGTGCCAGGACATCTGTCGCCTGATTATTTTCCCGGGCTATATGGTGAAATTCAAGCCCTTCGAACCGAGCTGACATTTTTAGGACGGCGTTGCGGTAAGCTGCCATTTTTGGATCCTTGGCATCGAAGTCTCCATTTATTTGGGATATTGCGAGGTTCGAGTCCTCGCGCACCTCTTGGCGTTGAATGCCCATGGATACTGCCATCCGGAGACCATGTAAAAGGGCCTCATATTCGGCTGCATTGTTGGAGTCTGTGTACATAATCTGGAGTACGTATTGAACTGTGTCTCCTGTGGGGGACGTCAAAATGACGCCAGCCCCTAGTCCGGCCAACATCTTGGAGTCGTCGAAATGCATGATCCAATTTGAATATGTGTCGTACTCTTTAGGGAGTTCGGCCTCCGTCCATTCTACGACGAAGTCGGCCAAAACTTCCGACTTGATGGCTCGCCGTGGCTTATAAGTTATGTCGAACGGGAGGAGCTCAATGGCCCATTTTGCAATCCGGCCCGGTGCGTCACAGTTGTTTATAATATCGTTAAGTGGTACTTCCGAGGCTACTGTTATTGAACACTCTTGAAAGTAGTGTCGTAGCTTTCGGGATGCCATGAATACCGCGTAAGCAATCTTTTGATAATGCGGGTAGCGTGATTTGCACGGAGTGAGGACAGTGGACACATAATAGACCGGCTTTTGAAGGGGGAATTTGTGTCCGTCTGTTTCTCGTTCGACGACGAGCACTGCGCTTACAACCTGATGTGTTGCTGCAATGTACAATAGCATTGGTTCGCCAATGTTTGGCGCGGCCAGGACTGGGTTTGTTGCCAATATGGCTTTTATTTCGTCGAGTCCGGCCGTGGCTGCATTCGTCCATTCGAAGTGTTCGGTGCGCCGAAGGAGGCGGTAAAGGGGGCTCAGAGGCCGAGGAATTTCCGAACTCGAAAATTTGGATTCGTGGATGTTGTCCAATGAATCCAGCCCGTCGCCTGACTCTAAGTTCAGGTCTTGAGTGATATCCTCCCCTCCGCGGGTATCCGGCTTGGAGGGATTGGGAATCCGGACGTAGCTAGTCCTTAAGATAGATGAAGGGTCGCCGCACTGTCCCTCTACCACGGCAACATGATGGGTGACTTGGGGAGAGTTAATCTCTCTCAGATCGGGTTTAGGCCCAATCTGGTCGTAATCAGTAGCGACTCCCAGGGCGGCGATGCGATCCAAGAGCTCGTTTATGGAGGAGAGCTCCATTGGATCTAACTGCTCGGCGAGTTCCGAGCTGACATGAAGATTATTTTTGATGGCTCGAGAGGTCATCGTCGGCGCAGAAGCCGAACAGGCGGTCAAAAGAAAACCACCTAGCCGAAGGGTTTGGCCGACAGCCAAAGCTCCCTTAGCAATGGTGCCATCTTTAAAGACGGGTCGAGGCATCCTTCCTGATGGCGGCGACACAGAGGAACTCTCAATGAAAGCACCAATGTCGGTGTCAAAACCGGTGGATCTTGGGTAGGGGGTCCCGAACTGTGCGTCTAGGCCGGATGGTAACAGGAGGCAAGGGACACGAAGTTTTACCCAGGTTCGGGCCCTCTTGATGGAGGTAAAACCCTACGTCCTGCTTGATTAATATTGATGATATGGGTAGTACAAGAGTAGATCTACCACGAGATCGGAGAGGCTAAACCCTAGAAGCTAGCCTATGGTATGATTGTTGTTCTATATGTTGTGCTACGGACTAAAACCCTCCGGTTTATATAGACACCGGAGAGGGTTAGGGTTACACAAAGTCGGTTACAATGGTAGGAGATCTACATATCCGTATCGCCAAGCTTGCCTTCCACGCCAAGGAAAGTCCCTTCCGGACACGGGACGAAGTCTTCAATCTTGTATCTTCATAGTCCAGGAGTCTGGCTAAAGGTATAGTCCGGCCATCCGGACACCCCCTAATCTAGGACTCCCTCACCCGCTGTGGACGCCGCACTACGAGAGTTCCTGCGCGAGAACTGGGACATATTTGCCTGGCATCCCTCAAACATGCCAGGAATCCCACGCAGGCTGGCCGAGCATAGCCTCAATATTCTAAACGGATTCAAGCCGGTCAAGCAAGCTCTTCGGTGTTTCTCTAAACCTAAGATACAGGCCATGGGAGAGGAACTAGCCAAGTTATTGGAGGTTGGATTCATCAAAGAAATAAAACACCCGGACTGGCTAGCAAACCTGGTGATGGTACCAAAGAAGGACAAATCCTGGCGCCTTTGTGTCAACTTCAAATACCTCAATAAAGCTTCCCAAAGGATCCCTTCCCCCTCCCACGCATCGATCAAATCATTGGTGCTACTGCAGGACACGAGTCATTGTGTTTCCTCGACGCATACTCCGGTTACCACCAAATCAAGATGGCGGAGTCCGGCCAAGCCGCAACCGCATTCATCACACCATACGGTCCCTTCTGTTTTAACACAATGCCTTTTGGGCTCAAAAATGCCGGCGCAACATATCAGCGCATGATTAAGACATGTTTGGAGAAACAAATCGGCAAAACAGTAGAGGCATACGTAGACGATGTAGTCGTCAAAACCAAACACGTCGACTCTTTGAAAGACGACTTGAGGCTCACATTCGACAACCTCCGAACATATGACATCAAGCTCAATCCGGAAAAATGCGTTTTCGGCGTACCAGCCGGAAAGCTCCTGGGATTCATTGTCTCCAGTAGAGGTATTTAAGCTAATACGGCCAAAATCCGAGTGTTGTCATAGTTGGCTACCCCAACAGACCTCAAACAAATCCAGAAGCTAACTGGATGCGTGGCGGCTCTAAGCCGCTTTATCTCCCGCTTGGGAGAAAAGGCTTTACCCCTTTATCGCCTCCTTCGGCGGACCGAACACTTCGAGTGGACAGACGCGGCCACAGCCGGATTGGAAGAAATAAAGGCCATTCTGGCAACCAACCCGATCCTGGCCGCACCAAACATCGGCGAACCAATGATGTTGTACATTGCGGCAACTCATAAAGTTGTAAGCGCGGTGCCCGTTGTCGAACGGGAAGCGGACGGACACAAATTCCCTCCTCAAAAGCCGGTATACTATGTATCCACTGTCCTCACTCCATGCAAATCACGGTACCCGCATTACAAAAAATAGCATATGCGGTATTCATGGCATCGTGGAAATTGCGACACTACTTTCAAGAGTGTTCAATTACAGTAGCCTCGGAAGTGACACTTAATGATATTATCAACAACCGCGATGCTATGGGCCGGATTGCCAAATGGGCCATTGAGCTCCTCCCATTCGACATAACATACAAACCTCGCCGAGCCATTAAATCGCAAGTACTGGCAGACTTCGTCGCCGAATGGACGGAGGCCGAACTCCCTAAAGAGTACGGCGCATACTCCAATTGGATCATGCACTTCGATGGTTCTAAAATGCTGGCCGGTCTAGGGGCTAGCGTCATCCTGACGTCCCCAACCGGAGATACAGTTTGGTACATACTGCAAATATTATATACAGATTCCAACAATGCAGCCGAATACGAAGCTCTGTTGCATGGTCTTCGGATGGCAGTCTCCATGGGCATTCAATGTCTGGTGGTGCGTGGGGATTCAAACCTCGCAATATCCCAAATAAACGGAGATTTTGACACCAAGGATCCGAAAATGGCGGCCTATCGAAATGCCGTCCTAAAAATGTCAGCTCGGTTCGAGGGACTCGAATTTCATCATGTGGCTCAGGAAAACAATTAGATGGCGGATATCCTCGCCCTCATTGGCGCAAAACGCGACGCGGTCCCGCCCAACATATTCCTGGAGAGGCTCTTCAAGCCATCCATAGCATGGGAAGGGGACACCAGTAACAACAGTCCGGACCCGGCCAAAATACCCGATACCGAACTCTCTAACACAATCGGAGGCTCCGCCATCGAAATAACACCTTCAGCCCACGAAATAATGGCCATTATTGCCCCATCGACAGAACCATTCCTGGCCTACCTAACTAGACAGGAACTTCCGGAGGACCAAAATGAGGCACGGTGCATAGTGCGGTGATCCAAGGCCTACAGGGTCCATGAGGGAGAATTGTACAAGAAAAGCACTACCGGAGTCCTTCAAAGGTGCATCTCCGAACAGGAAGGGCGGAATCTTTTGGCAGAAATTCACGCCGGACTCGGTGGTCATCACGCCGCAGCCCGGGCTCTTGTAAGCAAGGCCTTCCGTACAGGATTCTATTGGCCAACGGCCCGGGCAGATGCACAGGACTTGGTCCAACGTTGCGCCGCTTGCCGGCTTTTTGCAAATCAAAGCCACATGCCACCCACCGCCCTCCAAACAATCCCCATTACATAGCCCTTTGTGGTCTGGGGGCTTGACATGGTTGGACCCCTTAAAGGGGGAACCCACAAGAAAAAATACTTATTGTTCATGGTGGATAAATTCACCAAATGGATAGAGGCCAACCCGGTTAAAACAGCTGAATCCGGACCGGTGATAGATTTCATATCTGGGGTTGTACACTGTTATGGCGTCCCCCACAGCATCATCACTCATAATGGCACGAACTTCACGGCCGACGAGGTAAAACTCTTGTGCAGCAAAATGGGCATCAAGCTCGATTATGCCTCAGTCTATCACCCATAAACCAACGGTCAAGTCGAGCGAGCAAACGGTCTTATAATGAGCGGCATTAAACCTAGATTAGTGTGTTCCTTAACGGAGTCTAACATGCACTGGGTAGAGGAGCTCGACTCCATACTCTGGGGGCTGCGGACCACGCCGAATCGTAGTACCAGATATACACCCTTCTTTATGGTGTACGGCGCAGAGGCAGTCTTGCCCTGTGACATAATTCATGACTCACCTAGAGTGCGCATGTACGAAGAAAGAGAAGCCGAGCTCGATCGGCAGGACAGTCTGGACACCTTGGAGAGGAGCGCGACGTAGCCAAAGCCCATTCCACATTTTACCAGCAACAGGCTCGCAGATACCAAAGCAGAGAAGTACGGGCCAAAACTTATAACGTTGGCGAACTAGTTCTACGCCTGCCGGATAAGAAAAAGAACAAGCTCGAGCCCAAATGGGAAGGTCCCTTCATTATTGATCAAGTTCTGACCGGTGGAGCATACCGACTGCGGGATGCATCGACTAGTCGACTCGAGTCGAACCCATGGAACGCGGCCAGGCTCCGAAGATTCTACACCTAGCACCGGACTCTATGTTAGTCCCCTCCCTTTGTCCATTTTTTCACAAATACATTATATGTCTTGTTTTCCTTTCTTTATTTCTTTTCTTATTGCTCTAGGCCTTCACGGGTCACCTTGTGCCCTGTTTGCACACTACAGATGCGCTAGCCGCATTCTTCATACCTAGGGGCTTCCTTCATAGAAGCTTAAATTATTTATCCGGGCTTCATGCCCAACACATGTGTTCTACTTCCGCATGTACCTTTTTTCACCATTATATGCATCGATATGACTTAAGTTTTGGCCAAGCTGGGTTGCCTGGCTCTTGTATTTATGCCCTACGTTCCCGTTAATTCGGCTAGGGCATAAGGGGAGCACCTCTGCGATTGTTACTGCCGGGTCAGCCGGATGTGTACCTCAGACTGGGTGAAGCCGAAAGCTAGCGTTCTTAAGAGAATATTCGGTCGGTGAACAAAAGATGATTTTTATTTATTGTCCATATCTGCCCCTGGATGCTTTTTATGCGTTTCTTATCGCAGTCCGGACATGCACTTTAGGGCATGCTTACCCAGGGAAAGGAACCCTTAACGGAACTATTCTCCCTGGAAGATGTTTCTTACTACCCATGTAATATAACATAACTAGTTGGGCACTTGTCTGATAAAGCACTAATGACCCCTACGCCTGGTCTCCACGCATACCCCGGTTCTTATATAACTGAGCGGGTATTCAGATTCACTCCGGACTATCGGGCCCGGAGGTTGAAGCGAAAAGGTCTGCAACGACAAATGATCTACAATCTGGCTAGAAGGCATTATACATGTCACTTTAATTACATAGTCATGCAGACTGACTAAACTCTTCTTCTATACCATCCAACAGGCGGTCTAGCTTACAATGCTGTTGGGAATACTTTGTGGCTAATTCTACTTGCCCATAAACTAAGCTAACGGGGATCTCTTTTCCGTCGGGCCCCACCAGGTCTGACCTCGGCCACGTGATTTGGGTCTGCCTTGGTATACCGAGTCTTCACCATGGCCCAGGCCTCTCTGACACCCTGTCGGCAGGCCGATATCTTCCATAATCGGAGGCACCGCCGTGCTACCTTGAGCTTCTCCGTAAGCTCTGCAACGCCCTCTGGCAAGGAGACAGATGGCCACAAAGCCTGGGCAACACCTTGCATCACCTGCCAAACTTATTCGTGCAGATATGACAGCTCGGACAGAAGATCACCCGCAGACCCGGGCATTTTGTCACGACCGGTTTTCCGGGCATTAAATTCCAGAAAAGGGTCGTTGTGCTCACCAGCCCCAGGATTACTGTTAGCTGATGAGGCACCAACTTGTTACAGAAATTCCAAGCAAAAGTGCAAAATATATAGTACAAGACCATTGTGGCCTATGAGTACATCAAATGGTTTCTAGTGGTTGAGGGCGGAAGCGGTTTGTGGATCACCACGGTCTATGGGACTCCATTTCCCACAGGAACAGCTGACCAGGTTAACTCATATCTTCGCGAGGCTGCTATCACCATTGCTTAGGTCCCGAGACTGTCATCGCCATGCTCCTCTCCAAGCAAGCAATCTGGCCAAGACAATAGCCAGGGACAAGCCAGTGAGTACTTTGAATGTACTCGCAAACATTTAGAACACAGGTATAATATAATTGATCAACATACACTGAAATATTCTATGATCACATCGTCAGTCATAAATAAAATCTTGATGCATGCAAGCAGGTTATTTATATGCAACCGGAATATGCAATGACAGAATAGAAATAAAATGCACCGATCGGATGTCTGAAGCGACGTCTCGAAAGGATAGTAAAAGTGAGTATGCCTCAGTCGGGCGTCTTAGCGACACCACGTAAGGGGCTTATAAAGTAAATAAAATAACAAGCATGCCACAGTCGGGCGTCTGAGCGACGCCACATAAAGGGCTTATAAGAAAATGAAATAACAACATGCCGCAGTCGGGCGTCTGTGCGACGCCGCATAAAGGGCTTATGAGTAAATGAAGTAACCACATGCCATAGTCGGGCGTCTGAGCGACACCACATAAAGGGCTTGTAAAGATAAATGAAATAACGAACCTGCCACAGTCAGGCGTCTGAGCGGCGCCACATAAAGGGCTTGTAAAAATAAATGAAATAACGAACCTGCCACAGTCGGGCGTCTGAGCGACGCCACATAAAGGGCTTATAATCATAGTGAATATCCAGGAGGTGGTACCGTCCCAGGGATATTCCTTATTTCAAACAATACAACCGGTTAGTCCATAATGATAACAATCATAACCATCATATATCACATGTCATCATCGATATTCGAGTTTAGTGGTTTCTCCTCCGAAGACCGACACTAAGACCGACACTTGACCCATCCCAGATTGTAATCCTTAACCATGGACATGGCTATTCGAATAGGTTTAATATCTCTGCAGAGAGCGTACTCTTTACCCACGAGTAACGGATTCCTTTAGTCCATCGGGACTAATTCCGTCTATGGTCTTTTAATTGAAAACACACCTGACTTGCACACACCAGCTTTTACTCGTGTCTGGAATCACCCACGACACTTGTTAAGCAAAACTCTAAGTGGGGAGGCTACAACCTCGTGTAGCATGGGATCAAATTTCTATCGCGCGCTCTAAGGGGTGCCCCCCTCTCGGTCCCAACCAGATACACCCATGCCCCCGGACCAGGTGGCATGCCTACCAGCTACAACCGGTATCTTCCACCATGGCCTCTCTGTACGGTGTGTGCCAAGACAAGGGTTAACAACTTACTGAACCATACCCCACCTACGGTAGGGACCAGTGGCAGTACGAAACAAGTATGGGGGTTACCGGAACAAGACTCAATCTATGGCCGACTCAGGAGGCTTATGAGTTTCCTGCATGACATGTGTAATAAAATTATTTCAACCAACAAATCAACACTCATTATACCTTGCCATGCCATACCGGATATAACCGTCCCGACGGGGACCGGCGACAAGCTCACTCCTACCCAAGGCAGAGGCTTTCCCGGATTCCTTTCCGGCATGCATGCAAGGCACATGAGGATGATTACCATCACAAGTATATTCATTCCCAACAGCAAGGAAAATCACTAATATGCATCCATGCAAATGACCATATCACATGAAATAACAAGTTCTCCGAAATAAGGTGGTGTTATAAACGTGTCAACTAACACATCAAAGATATTATGTCAGGGTTCAAGATGCTTGCCTTCAAGGTGTGGAGAGGTGGGGGTGCTCTCCAAAACTTTTGCAAGTTTTCCTCCTCTCTCCAAAATCCTATTTTCAATAAATTTGAATTAACACACAATTTCAAAACAGCACAAAAACGTTGTTTGAAATCTTTTTCAAATAAATATAAAAAAAACTAGACAAAAATTTAAAGAGGACAAAAAAAGAATCAATCAAAAATCATTTTCTGTTTAAAAGTTATAAGAGTTTTAATCCAGGGACTTTTCTGTAATAAAACAGAAACTTTCAGGGTTCTCTTTATAAAATCAGAAAACGCTTCAGTCCCGAATATGCCAGTTCAGTGGAGAAAGCGTATTTTGCCCAAAGGCGTTTCCAGAAAACGATTCGAAAAGAATAAAAGGCTGACGGGGTGGACCCACCCGTCGGGTTTGAAAACAGAAGCAGAGCTTTGGCGCTAGAGGGCCGCGGCGATCGCCGGCGGCGATCTACGGCGAGGCAGGGGGATCGGAGGTTACCAACGTGCTCATGGCGTCACTCCGCGTCGGTTGGTGGTGGTGGTGGTGGTCGGCGAGCACCACGTCGGCGGTGGCTCCTGCTCCGGCGGATGGTGGTTCGGGCGTGGATGGAGCTCGCCGGAGAGTGCTGCGAAGGGCAAATTGAGGAGGGGGTTAGGCCTCTGGTAGCTAGAGGAGGTGATTGACGGAGTCTGGGCGCCGGGGACGGCCTCACCGAAGAGAACGTTGCCGGAGCCCGAGGCGGACGGAGGTGGCCGGAGTCGAGGAAGAAAGGCTCCTCGAGGCTCCTCCAGTGGCTAGGCGGGGTCTGGCGAGGTGGTGGAGTTGTGCGGGGGCAAGAGCAAGCTCGGGGGGGCTATATATAGATGGCCCGAGGCGGTTGCCGTGAACGGATAAGTCCGGCGGGCGATTACGGTGGCGCTGTGGGTGGACGGTCGGCTTAGGGGCTTGAGCATCGTCTAGGTGAAGGAGCGGTGCCATCCCAGTGTCCAACTCAGCATGGGAGGGAGGATTACGGCCTGCCCTCGACGGAACGGCCGCACGGCACGCCGGCGGTAGAGAACGCGCTCTGCGCGTGCCAGGCCACGGCGATGGTGCTGCATGCGTGCGCTGGCAAGGAGGTGGCCACGCGGAGCTCTCAGAAGGTTTGGGCGGTGCTGAACGGCGTTATGCTGTAGTGTTGCCCCCTGTCGGCCGCTATGGTGGCTCTGCCGCCGCGGGACACGCAGGCGCAGGCGGGCCAGGGCGCCACCGACGCCAGGAAGGCGCCAAGCGCGCGTGCGGGGTGCTGGCCAAGGGGATGGGGCCGTGTGCATCACACCAGGGTGCACTATGGTCGCGTGACCGAAGTCTGACGAAACTGAAACTCTGAACTTTACTGAATTTCTGAAAGTGCAAAGAAACAGTGCGGTTCAGGTGTTCGACAGAATGCTTTTGGCATGAAGGGATTTTTCCTTGAGCTGAAACTTGGTGGAGTGGCCTCTCATTGCACCAGGAGGCTGCCTGAATTTTGGTAGAATTTTTGGAGAAGAGAAAATATGAATTTCACCAAATTTGACAAATCTGGTCCAAACTTGCAGAGGCTGAAACTTGAAAATTTTGAAAAGAAGGAAAGTGGCTCTTGATGGTTCTAGGTTGTGGGTGCTAAGGACTATCCAGAGGAGATGGTTTGAGATCAAAACTCAAAGGAACTTAGGTGCTTGCTTTGCAAATCACCTAGGCTTAAAATAATTGACAGAATTGTTTTGGGGAATAGAATAAATGAAATAAAATCCAAAAATGGGTTGGACTTGTTGGAACAGAATGAAAATGAGGTTGATTCACTCAAAATTTTCAAATAACACATTGGGTTTTTGCATAAAGTGATTTAAAAAAACATAACATGACATCTCCAAATTTTGGGTGGAACTTTAAGTGAATTTATCAAATGGTTGTAGTTCAAATATGGCCATGTAACCTTTAAAAACCATTTTTTCAAGAAAATAAAGATCAAGCAAATTAATTATGTAATTAGTTCTACTAATAAAAGAAAAGTTTTTCTTGAGAGGTTAAACAAGTCCAAAAACATATTTGAAAAGTTTTCACTTTGGGGGAAAAACTCCATAAATCAAGGGAGGAAAAGGTTCAAAAATAAAAAGGTAGCCTAGAAAATAAAAGTTTTAATTTCCTGGCAAAATTTCAATTAATAAAACAAGGTCAAAAATTTGGGGTGTCACACATTTCCTCCGCGGGACGACCCGTCAGCATACCTACAGACATAACGTTGTTAGTCGACTTCTTTGCCGAACTCCTTTAGCAGGATTCGTTCAAGCACTTACTAAAAATGCCGCGCCGAAGCCGCTTATTCTCCTTCACGGAGTCCGCAAGCTGGCCCCGAACGTCTTTTAGTTCAATGCTCAGCTTAACATTGGCATCTTGGAGACTGTTTTTCTCCAGCATAACTTTACTCAGCACACATTTGCTAGCCTCTAGCTGTCGCATAACATGCTGGTTCCCCGGACTTTCTCCGGACTCATATGCAAAATCAATTGTTAGATCTGTAGACACGCCGCACACTATATGGTAACCACCATTCTTTAAAGAAAATGTTACCAGCGGGAGGCTTTTTATGTTCCTGCAATGCGGCAAGAGCGGCCCCCAGTTGGGTCTTGCATTCATCCAGCTCCTGGGATAGCCTAGTATTCTTCTCTGTAAGAACCTGCACTTTGTAGATGATCCTTAAATCAGTTCTGCTAACTGTTTCAAGTCTCAGGGGCTACTGATACATATAAATCGTCAGATTTACTCACCCGTACATCCTTTACATACTGATCTGTGGCTCTGGCTAGACCATCTTGAGCAGCACGGAGGTACGCCTCTCCAGAATTGAAGGCGTCGAACGCCTCTGGTGAGAAACAAGCATGGTGGAGTACGGCCCGGCGGCGCCTATGATTCATGGCGCTTTCCACTTCTGAGTTTGTAGCAGACAATCTATCCGCATCCTCTGTCGAGGGATTATCCGGCGCCTGCCCCATATCGCCTTCCGCCTCTATGTCCGGTCCTGGCGCCCGACTGGTGGAAGCTTGATTGGCAGCATCGCCGGACATATTCCGGAGAGCGTTCTTTCTGTTAAAGAACGCGGGCGTCATTACATTTTGAGAAAGATGACAACCACGGAGCAGGGTTTTTCCTATACCTTTGCGCCGGCGTCTCTGTCCTGACCGCCTTCCTTTTTGGCCTACCCGGCCTCGGCACCTCTTGTTGGCGAATTGCCGCGGGTTCGGCAGGGCGTCCCGAATGCCTTCCCTGTAAAATATGCCATGTGTATATGGTGGGTGAAGAGCTTAAAAGGGGATCCTAGTTTTGGAGTTGGGACTTTTTGATTTTTCTTACCTGCGATGCAGGGAGCAGTCCGGGATAGTCGGCCGTAATGGCCACCAGGGCATCGTCGCAGCTTAACTGATAGAACTGCCAGTCTATCAGTTCCGCGGAGATAACCGGATCTTCTTCGAGTCCGAAATCGATGGCCCGGTCAGGGTCCTCTGGTTGTGGAGAAGGGCTGCTGACCTCCTTTATGGCTTTTCGCAGTTCCTGCCGCAAGGTGGCAAGGTGAATACTTACGACTAAGAATGCGGGAAAAATGGGAGTAGGGAAATATAACTTACCCAGCTTGGAGGATTGTAGATAGAGAATCCATCACGTGGCTTGATGCGGGTGAACTCCTCTTCCTCGCCCTTGAACAGTTCGAACAGAATCTTCGCTAGAGCGGCAGCATTGTCTGGGCCCTTACGCCCGCAGCGGGTGGCGTCATCCGCCCCGTTATAACACCACAAGGGGTGCCCACGATATTGGAGTGGCTGCACTCCCCGCATTATGCAAATCGACATAACTTTGATTATTGTCAATCCGGATCGAGCTAGTGCTTTGATCCGGTTCATCAGATAGAGGACTTCTCCGTTGTCTTCCGCGTGGGGCACCAACTTTGGTGCTTCTTCAGAGGAGCATTGTTGAACTCGGGTAGACCCCGCCGAACAGGGTCTAGAAGGGGGACGTCCTCCATATAAAACCATTCCGAAGGCCAGTCTTCGGACGGCCTCTTCGGGGTACCGGATAGGTATCCGGTATCGGTGATGCGCCATATTTCGGCTCCGCCCACTTGATAAAGTGATTCCTGTCGGCGTTCTGGGAATGGGGGTCCCTAGACTTGCCTGCCTGCGGCCAGCGGCATGGCTCAAAGTGGGGCCCAGCACGGCCCATCTTCACCAACACAAACCCAAGACCCTCGCGAGGGGCCAAGCCTCGCGAGGCGGACGATGCGAAGCTTCCTCAGGCAAGGCCTCGTCAGGCTGGCTCACGAGGAGGCGGAGAGATCAAGGCGGGGTACCTCACGAGGAGCCCGTGACGCAAGCCATGACGACTCAGGGCGCCAGGCGGGTGCCAGCCCGCGCAGCGTCCTCCTTTCCTCTTTGGTGCAAAGGGAGCAAGCGCAGCCGCGGAGTACCAAGGCATCAGGCAAAGGTTGCCATTTCGGTGCAACGAGACCAAGACCAGGAGGACTACGAGATGGAGGTCACCGTGGAGCCCAAGACGGCGTCATCACCAGAGCTTTGCGCAGGCGAAGACTACTTTTGTCAGGATAGCTGATACTTGTTGTCCCCCTTCAAATTAGCCCGCCATTGTTGGCTCCCTTCCCGCTCAATATTTGGGAAGAGGACCAGGGCCTCTATAAATAGGACTAGCCACCCACATAGCAAAGGGGGGTTTCGGCAAAAGGAGAACAGAGAGAGAGAGAGAGAAAGGTGGCTGAACTCTTCCCAGCAGTTCATCGCCTCAGCCAAGAACAAACCCTCGCGAGGCTGTTCTTCCTTGTATTGTTCATCATCACCAGCCCAAGAGGCAATCCACACACCACACACTGGAGTAGGGTATTACACCACAACGGTGGCCCGAACCAGTATAAACCCTGTGTCTCTTGTGTTGTTCTTTCCTTAGTTTAGATCCTAGCACGGCGGAGGGGTGCAGGAAGGTAGGAGGCGAAATCTCTGTGCGCACCCTAGTGTTCGAACCTCAAGGATCTGCCGGAACCTGAAATCCGACATTTGGCGCGCCAGGTAGGGGTGCGCCGGAATTCGTCTTCCACCGCCCCGTTCTCCTCCGACCGTCACGCCCATGTCTGACGCTCGTCGGGCCCGCGCCGAGCGCCGGGCCGCACTCGCTTCTCGCGTCGCCCAGACGGCCCCTGTCGGCGGGCATCCACGTCGTTCCCCGTCACCTGCCGACAACGCCGCCACCGGCACGGCGGGGGACGAGCGGCAAGCATCGTCTCAGCATCCATCCGTGCGCCAAGACGGCCGCACCGCAACTCCCTCGCTCGCCCCAGCTGGTTCTTCGTCCCGCGCGCTCCGCGGGCCCATGGGGCCCCGCAACCTCTCCCCCGAATATCGCGCTGCACCGACACCCCAAATCGTCGCGGCCCTCTTGGGCGGCTCGCAGGCGCCGCCTACAAGTTACCACGTCAAGCCGTTCATTCGCCGGGTCAGCGCCGCTTCCACGTGGCAGGGGGCTCCCCTAGATCAGGCGGCGCCCGAGACCGGCCTGAGCTTCAGCTCGAAGGACCACCCCTCCAACTCGGCCTGCTCGGGCGCGCTCCCCATGCTGTGCACCCCCACCATCTGCCAAGTGGCCATCACCAGAACTCTCATCGATGGCGGGGCAGGCCTCAGCGTGCTCTCAGTCGAGGCCTTCAACCTCCTCTGCATACCCCTGGAACGGTTGCAGCCCAGCCGACCCTTCTCAGGCGTTGGGGGCAAGTCGTCCGGCTCCTTGGGACAGATCCGTCTCCCAGTGACCTTCGGCACCTACGACAACTTCCGCACGGAGCTGGTCGACTTCGACATCGCCCCCATCGGCCTTCCCTACAACGCCATCCTCAGCTACCCGGTGCTGGCCCAGTTCATGGCCGCGACGCACCCGGCGTACAACCTCATGAAGATGCCCGGGAGCAGCGGTGTCCTCACCGTGCACGGGGACACTGGGGACGCTCTGCGGGTGCTCAAGCTCATCTTCAAGACAGCGGCATCGGCACAGCCCGCCGCCTTGGAGGCCCCCGAGCCTAAGGGGGCTGCGCCCGCCAAGAAGAAACAGCTGTTCACCCAAGACAAGGCAGAAACCAAGCAGATACCCGTCGATGAGGACGGGTCCACCAACGCCACTTTCACCATAGGCGCCCACCTCAATCCCGAGCAGGAGGAGGCCCTGGTCGGGTTCCTGCGCGCAAACAAGAAGGTATTCGCTTGGGAGCCAGACCAGTTGGCAGGGATCCCCAGGAGTGTAATCGAGCATCACCTCAATGTATGCCCCAACGTGCGCCCTGTGAAGCAGAAGGCCAGGCGGCAGTCCACAGAAAAGCAGGCCTTCATCGTCCAAGAGACCCGCAAATTAGAGGCCGCTGGGGTCATTCGCGAGGTCCGATGTGTGTCGACTTCACCAACCTCAACAAAGCGTGCCCGCAAGATCCGTTCCCGCTCCCCCGCATCGACCAGATCGTCGACTCCACTGCGGAATGCGACCTGCTATGCTTTCTGGATGCCTTCTTTGGGTATCACCAGATTAAGATGGCGGTTGAAGACGTCGAGAAGATAGCCTTCCTAACCCCGTGTGGGGTGTACTGCTACACCTGCATGCCATTCGGGCTGCGTAACGCAGGGGCGACCTTTCAGCGGCTGATGCATATCACCTTGGGCCCGCAGCTCGGGAAGAATGTTGAAGGTTACGTCGATGACATCGTGGTAAAATCTCGGGAGGCCAGGACCTTGATACAAGACCTGGAGGAAACCTTCACGAGCCTCAACGCAGTGAACCTACGGCTCAACCCAGAGAAATGTGTGTTCGGAGTCCCCTCGGGCAAACTCTTGGGTTTCCTCGTGTCTCACCGAGGCATCGAGGCTAACCCGGAGAAGGTCAAGGTAGTGGAAGACATGAGCCCGCCGAAGACCCTCAAAGAAATGCAGAAGCTCACGGGGCGCGTGACCGCGCTAGGGCGCTTCATCTCCAAGTTGGGGGAGCGAGCGCTACCCTTCTTCCAGCTAATGAAGAAAAAGGGGCCCTTCGAGTGGACTGAAGAGGCCGACAAGGCATTCCAGGATCTCAAGAAATACCTGACCAGCCCACCGGTCATGGTGGCTCCGCGCCCTCAAGAGCCCCTGGTGCTTTATCTCGCCGCCACTCCCTACTCCGCCAGCGCAGCCCTGGTGGCAGTCAGAGAGGAGCGTCGAATCAGAACCGCGGCAGCAGCCCGGGACAAGGCGGAGCTGGTACGAGGAAGGCCCACAAAAGCCGCCATGGCAGCTAATGAGGACCAGCCGCCGCAGAGGGGCGCACCAGAGGCAGGAGAGGCCCCTCTCCTAGATGGCCAGTCTCAGGAGGCCTCATTGTCTCGAGAGGCGCCATGGTATCCAAAGGGATCCGCCAGCACTGACGCACTCCACCTCGTTGAGCACCCAGTCTACTTCGTTAGCACAATGTTGCGGGATGCAAGGGCGCGGTACCCTATGCCCCAGAAACTCCTTCTCGCGCTACTGGTGGCCTCGCGCAAGCTGCGGCACTATTTTCAGGGTCACCCCATCAAGGTCGTCTCGTCATACCCCCTGGAGAGGGTGCTCAGGAGCCCCAATTCAGCTGGGAGAGTCACTGAGTGGAACATAGAGCTGCAAGCATTTCAGCTTGAATTCAGCACGACCAGAGTCATCAAGGGAGCAGCGTTAGCGGATTTTGTGGAAGAATGGACGGAGGCGCCAGGCCTCAAGGCCGACGAGGATCGGTCCCTGTCCCCGGGAAGCGAGGTGCCAGAAGGCTGGGTCATGTACTTCGATGGGGCATTCTCTAGACACGGCGCAGGAGCTGGGGTGGTGCTTATATCGCCCACCCAGGACAAACTCTATTACGCCGTGCAGCTTTGTTTCCAGCAAGGCAAAAAGGTCTCCAACAACATAGCGGAGTATGAAGGTTTAATAGCGGGCTTGAAGGCCGCAGCTGCCCTAGGGGTGAAACACCTCACCATCAAGGGCGATTCGCAGCTCCTTGTCAATTTCTCCAACAAGGTGTACGAGCCGAAGGATGAGCACATGGAGGCCTACCTTGCAGAGGTCCGCAGGATGGAGAAGCAGTTCTAGGGGTTGGAGTTGCAGCATGTGCCCCGTGGCACCAATCAAGAGGCCGATGACATCGCCAAACGCGCGTCCAGGCGGTTACCTCACGAGCCTGGCGTTTTCGAGGAACGGCTCTTCAAGCCTTCAGCCTTGCCGTCACTATCAAACATGGCTCAGCTCAGCCCCGGGAGGAGCTCCCCCAGCCACCTGCCTCCGGAGCTCCGGCCTGTGGCCCGGCCTCAGGAGCACGCCTGCTCCTGACGATGGAACCTCAGGAGGGATGTTGGATCACGGAGCTCTGGAGCTACTTGACGCAAGGGACCCTGCCGGAGAAGGAGGAGGAAGCAGAGCGAGTGGCACGCCAGGCCACGGCATACTGCATCAGAGATGGAGAGCTCTACCGGAAGCGACCAAATGATGTATCCCTGCGCTGCATCTCCAGGGAGCAAGGGAAGGAGCTACTGGAAGATATACACGGTGGGGACTGCGGACATCATTCATCGTCACGGACCCTCGTCGGCAAGGCATTCCGCAGTGGGTTTTATTGGCCCACCGCGCTCAATGACGTCGTTGAACTAGTGAAAGCTTGTGAGGCCTGCCAGTTCCACGCCAAGCAGATCCATCAGCCGGCGGGGGGCTTGCATACTATCCCCCTTTCGTGGCCATTCGCAGTCTAGGGGCTCGACATCTTGGGTCCGTTTCCTCGGGCGCCAGGGGGCTACCGCTACCTTTACATTGTTGTAGACAAGTTCACCAAGTGGGCTAAAGTGGAGGCTGTCCGCACCATTCCTGCGGGTTCCGCGGTCAAGTTCATCAAGGGCATCGTGAGCCGGTTCGGGGTGCCGAATCGCATCATCACGGACAACGGTTCACAGTTCACCAGTAACCTCTTCAAAACATATTGTACTAACCTTGGAACGCAGATATGCTACACTTCAGTGGCACACCCCCGAAGCAACGGCCAGGCCGAGCGAGCCAATGCGGAGGTCCTGAGGGGCCTCAAGACCAGGACGTTCAAGAAGAAGCTGGAGGCCTGCGTCAGAGGTTGGTACGACGAGCTTCAATCCGTGTTGTGGTCCATCCGCACAACCGCGACCAAGCCGACTGGGGAGAGCCCGTTCTTCCTGGTCTACGGAGCCGAAGCGGTCCTCCCTCACGAGGTCAGACGTCGCTCCGCGCGGGTCCTGGCGTTCAATGAGGCGCAACAGGATGCCATGCGGGGGATGGACCTCGTGCTGGGGGAGGAACGTCGCCGAGAAGCCGCGCTACGAGCGGCGAGGTACCAACAAGCGCTGCGGCGATATCACTGCCGCAACATCGCCCCAGGACACTCGAGGTAGGAGACCTCGTGCTCAGGTGGGTCCTCTCCAGGGAAGGGCTGCACAAGCTCTCTCCCATGTGGGAGGGCCCGTTCAAGGTTGTTCATGTTTCCAGGCCCGGCTCAGCGCGCTTGGAGACTCAGGAGGGAGTGCCGGTCCAGAACGCATGGAACATCCAGCACCTCCGGAGGTTCTACCCCTAAAAAGGCCCGGAGCCTGTGAAGCAAGGCAAGTGCCTGTGAAGCTATCGCGTTTTGGAAAAGGCCCGGAGCCTGTGAAGCAAGGCGAGTGCCTGTGAAGCTATCGCGCTTTGGAAAAGGCCCGGAGCCTGTGAAGCAAGGCGAGTGCCTGTGAAGCTATCGCGTTTTGGAGAAGGCCCGGAGCCTGTGAAGCAAGGCGAATGCCTGTGAAGCTATCGTGTTTCGGAAAAGGCCCGGAGCCTGTGAAGCAAGGCGAACGCCTGTGAAGCTTGCCGCCCATGACACTCTCACGTAATAATGAGTTGGGGCTGTACACGCCCTAGAATCTCAGGAGCGCCGGCCTTAGGCCCTGGGGCTCCCTCCCACGCCCAGTGGCAGCACTTAGCTCCGCGCTGGTGAGAAGGCGTCGAAGACTAGACTAGGTGCTGGACGCGGCTTTTCATTTGCTTTCCGCAGTTGGCTTGTTCTTCTCCATTTGAAGTTTTATTGAAGTTGTTGCCATCTTTGGCTCGCGGTTCTTCGGCTTTTCACGCTCCTGCCTCGATTTCTCTTGTGCAAGGCCTCGCGAGGGGGAGAGCCGAGCGCCCTCGCGAGTGTTCCTATCCTAGTCACTCAAAGGGTTCGCGACCTGGGCCCCTTGCAGGAGCACCCCTCCAGTCCGTGCCCCTCGGGCACCGCGACACAAACACAGGGCCTGGATCGGTCGCCCCCACGGCTGGGGCCGGGAACCATCCACGCGCGGGCACATAGTCGGAAGGTACAATGAAGAAAGCAAAATGATAATTAACGGCAATAACCCATACACGCCCCCGCGGGGCACCACACTGTTGTCCTTCTTTATGCACGAAAAGGGAAGAGAAAAAACAAATCTGGGGCGGCTCGCCTCGCACCGGCCCGCAGGGAAGCCCGAGCAGCCTCCGGAGCTCAGGCGGACTCCCTCTCGCGCTTCACCAGGGCGCGATGATGGGCGGACGCGCCACCACCCCCCAAGCAGATACGACGGCGTGGGGGCTGGCTGCGGCCACCACTACGAGAGTCGCCGCCTGAAGAAGAACCAGAGAAGCTTGAGGAACCCTGAGCGCCGCCGGCCCCGCGAGCGTCGCCCTCTCCATCATCGCCGGAGCCGGGTTCCCAGTCGCGGTCGTCGCCCTCGGGGCAACACCCTGCGCGGTGACCATCTTCCCCAAACACCCTCACGTAGAGGGTGGCATCACCGTCGAACCTGAAGTATAGGGTGCACCGACGGCCCAGGCCACATGCGTGGGCAAACGTCTGCCAACCGTGGGCCAGGGCCAGGCTCCCGGCTGCGGAGACCTCCAGTGAGACCCATGAGGCCCGGCTGTAGCAGCCGTCGGCCTGAAGCCACAGGCCGCCCGGGGCGCCGGCCGGGAGCTCGCCGAGGAGGAAGCGAGGAAGTGGGAGCCAGGTGCTAGTCGGCTCCGCCGACCACACGACGAACTCCGGCAGCACCTCTGCAACGCAAAAGCACGGAATAGGGGGGCGCGCAGCCGGAGCGCACCCCCCCCCACAGCAATCCGCCCGCCACCACACTGGAAAGCGTCTCCACGGCCGCGGGAAGCTGTCGTGGTGGCCACAGGATGTTTGCGGGGGCGCCCTCGGCCACGCTTGGGCAGGGGAGAGGCATGCTCTGCCTGGCAAGCCTTCCCCTTCTCCACGGCCGAAAACCTCCTTGACGGGGCCATGAAGAAGAAGAAGAAGCAAGGGGAGATGAACCAGAAGGGCGCACGCCGTCCAGTACTTATAGCCGGCGGAGGCCAACCGCCGACCTCCACGATCGCAGGTAATCATGGCCCGTCTTGCATGTAGGGACTTGTCCAGTCAGTGAAGTTGCCGAGGCACCATGGGGAAGTGGAGACGCCCACGTCCAATCAACCGCCATGCGGCGCCCAAGGCTGCAGGCTGTTAGGGCCCGCGGCGCTTCGCTCTTGCCCTTCCGCCTCCCTGCATGGCCAAGTTCGGGCGTGCCTTGGGACCGGGGGCTACTGTCGGTGTTCTGGGAACGGGGGTCCCCAGACTTGCCTGCCTGCGGCCTGCGGCGTGGCTCAAAGGGGGGCCTAGCACGGCCCATCTTCACCAACACAAACCCGAGACCCTCGCGAGGGGCCAAGCCTCGTGAGGCGGACGACGCGAAGCTTCCTCAGGCAAGGCCTCGTCAGGCTGGCTCACGAGGAGGCGGAGAGATCAAGGCGGGGTACCTCACGAGGAGCCCGTGACGCAAGCCATGATGACTCAGGGCGCCAGGCGGGTGCCAGCCCGCGCAGCGTCCTCCTTTCCTTTTTGGTGCACAAGGAGCAAGCGCAGCTGTGGAGTACCGAGGCATTAGGCAAAGGTTGCCATTTCCGTGCAACGAGACCAACACCAGGAGGACTACGAGACGGAGGTCACCGTGGAGCCCAAGACGGCGTCATCACCAGAGCTTTGCGCAAGCGAAGACTACTTTTGTCTGGATAGCTGATACTTGTTGTCCCCCTTCAAATTAGCCCGCCATTGTTGGCTCCCTTCCCGCTTAATATTTGGGAAGAGGACCAGGGCCTCTATAAATAGGACTAGCCACCCACACAGCAAAGGGGGGTTTCGGCAAAAGGAGAACAGAGAGAGAGAGAGAGAAAGGTGGCTGAACTCCTCCCAGCAGTTCATCACCTCAGCCAAGAACAGACCCTCGTGAGGCTGTTCTTCCTTGTATTGTTCATCATCACCAGCCCAAGAGGCAATCCACACACCACACACTGGAGTAGGGTATTACACCACAACGGTAGCCCGAACCATTATAAACCCTGTGTCTCTTGTGTTGTTCTTTCCTTAGTTTAGATCCTAGCACGGTGGAGGGGTGCCGGAAGGTAGGAGGCGAAATCTCCGTGCGCACCCCAGTGTTCGAACCTCAAGGGTCTACCGGAACCCGAAATCCGACAATTCCCTCTGTGTGCGAGGGACAAGGCAGAATAGCCTTTTCCACAGCTCGAAGTGAGCCTCGCAACCCAGGAACAACTCGCAGAGAGCAACATAGCCAGCGATGTGTAGGATGGAGGCAGGGGTGAGATTGTGTAGTTGGAGGCCGTAGAACTCTAGGAGCCCGTGGAGGAACAGATGAATTGGAAATCCGAGTCCCCTTAGTAAGTAAGGAACAAGGAAAACCCGTTCCCCCATGGAGGGACAGGGAAAGTTCTCCGCTTGCTCCCCGCCATTATAGGTGGCGAGCCCGGCTCGAACGGGCACCATGTACGCTGGAGGGAGAAATCCCTTAGTCTGCAGCTCGACTAATCGACTGTGTGGGACTGAACACCTCTCCCAATCACCGGGCTTAGGGCTACGGGGACGGGAGGAGCTGCGGAGGTCGTCCATGCTGGAATGGATATTTCCGAAGCACGCTCTGGTGAATTCTCACTGGGGGAGGATGATATGGATTGGATCTAAGAATCCCCATCCCTTTAATAGATAATTTATTTATCTAGCCAGGGGGGCGAATGTAAAAATGCCCTGGCGCCTCGTATTCATTCGACGCATAGGAGATAGCCCTTATTGGGCATAGAAGCCAAGAGGTTCAACATTTATGGAGCCGGACACTGCTTACGAACACTTGAAAGTTGGAGAAGAACCCGCCTTGCAATGCCGAAGACAACACTACGCGTCGGACTCATCGTTATTGAAGCCTGGTTCGGGGGCTACTAAGGGAGTCCTGGATTAGGGGGTCTCCGGACAGCCGGACTATATCCTTTGGCCGGACTGTTGGACTATGAAGATACAAGATTGAAGACTTCGTCTCGTGTCCGGATGGGACTCTACTTGGCGTGGAAGGCAAGCTCGGCAATACGGATATGTATATCTCCTCCTTTGTAACCAACCTTGTGTAACCCTAGCCCTCTTCAGTGTCTGTATAAACCGAAGGGTTTTAGTCCGTAGGACAACATACAATCATACCATAGGCTAGCTTCTAGGGTTTAGCCTCTCTGATCTCGTGGTAGATCTACTCTTGTACTACCCATATCATCAATATTAATTGAGCAGGACGTAGGGTTTTACCTCCATCAAGAGGGCCCAAACCTGGGTAAAACATCATGTCCCCTGCCTCCTATTACCATCCGCCTTAGACGCGCAGTTCGGGACCCCCTACCCGAGATCCGCTGGTTTTGACACCGACAGGGGATCTCTTTTGTTCCAAAAAAATCGTCAAAAAGTTTCAGCTCATTTGGAGAACTTTCATTTCTGCACAAAAACAAACCATGGTAGTTCTGCTCAAAACAGTGTCAGACCGGGTTAGTTCCATGCAAATCATACCAAAACTATATAAAATTGTTGTAAACATGGCATGAATACTTCATAAATTATAGATGCGTTGGAGACATATCACTTGTTCATTTGGTTAGGGCCTTCACTTTGTTCTTCAGAAGCATGTGGGTCTTGGGTTGGTGATGGTTCCACATGAGTGGAACATTGTCCTTCTCCTTCGGCCACAAGGGGTTCCTCAATGGGTAGGATATAGCCAACACCCATTCTTCTTATGGCTTGGGGAGTAATTTCATCACCTACGTCACAAGTATCACTTTGCTCCACTTGGGAGCCATTATTCTCATCAAACTCCACGTTACATGTCTCCTCAATGAGTCCGGTGGACTTGTTGAGGACACAGTAAGCATGAGAGTTTGTAGCATAACCAACAAATATGCCCTCGTGAGCTCTAGCCTCAAATTTAGACAAATGAACACCTCTCTTGAGAATGAAACACTTACACCCGAACACCCGGAAGTACTTGAAGTTGTGCTTGTTGTCGATGAGTATCTCATATGGAGTCTTGTTCAAGCCTTTGCGGAGATAGAGCCAATTGGATGCATGACAAGCGGTGTTGATGGCTTCGGCCCAGAAGTTGTATGGAGACTTGAACTCTGCCATCATGGTTACTGCGTCCATCAACGTCCGGTTCTTCCTCTCCGCAACACCATTTTGTTGAGGGGTGTAAGGTGCGGGATATTGATGCTTGATCCCCTCATCACTAAGAAACTCGTCCAAGGTGTAGTTCTTGAACTCGGTGCCGTTGTCACTTCTTATTGTCAAGATCTTTGCATTGTGTTTACGTTGAGCTTCATTTGCAAAGTCGATAACGGTTTGTTGGGTCTCACTCTTCCTCTTGAAGAAATATACCCAAGTGTATCTTCAATAATCATCCACAATCACCAAGCAATACTTTCTACCCCCAAGACTATCAAAGGATGGAGGCCCAAAGAGATCCATGTGAAGGAGCTCCAAGGGCCTCTTCGAGTAGATGATAGTCGTGGGTGGGTGAGCCTTATCATGTAGCTTTCCTTCTATACAAGCACTGCAAGCAAGATCTTTGGCAAAACTAACATTTGTTAGTCCATGGACATGGTCCCCCTTGAGAAGACTTTGCAAAGATCTCATATTGATGTGGGCTAAACGGTGATGCTAAAGCCATACCATGTCAACTTTAGCCATTAGGCATGTCGCGGTCTTAGTGGGTTTGAGGGAGTCCTGGATTAGGGGGTCTCCAGACAGCCGGACTATCTCCATTGGCCGGACTGTTAGACTATGAAGATACAAGATTGAAGACTTCATCTCGTGTTCGGGTGGGACTCTGCTTGGCGTGGAAGGCAAGCTAGGCAATACGGATATGGATATCTCCTCCTTTGTAACCGACCTTGTGTAACCCTAACCCTCTCCGGTGTCTATATAAACCGAAGGGTTTTAGTCCGTAGGACAACAATCACAACATACATTCATACCATAGGCTAGCTTCTAGGGTTTAGCCTCTCTGATCTCGTGGTAGATCTACTCTTGTACTACCCATATCATCAATATCAATCAAGCAGGACGTAGGGTTTTACCTCCATCAAGAGGGCCCGAACCTGGGTAAAACATCGTGTCCCCTGCCTCCTGTTACCATCCAGCCTAGACGCACAGTTCTGGACCCCTTACCCGAGATCCGCCGGTTTTGACACCGACATTGGTGCTTTAATTGAGAGTTCCTCTGTGTCGTCGCTGTTAGGCTTGATGGCTCCTACTATCATCGATAGCGATGCGGTCCAGGGTGAGACTTTTCTCACCGGACAGATCTTTGTATTCGGCGGCTTTGCACTGCGGGCTAATTCGCCTGGCCATCTGGAGCAGATTGAAAGCTACGCCCCTGGCCATCAGGTCAGATTTGGAAGTTTGAACTACACGGCCGACATCCGCGGAGACTTGATCTTCGACAAATTCGAGCCACAGCCGGGCGCGCCACACTGTCGCGATGGGTATGACCTAGCTCTGTCGTCGAACAGTACCCCAGAGGCTGCGCCCGCATCAGCTCCGACCCTTAGCTCGGAGCCAACTGCGCCAGTCGAGGACGGGTGGTTAGGCACCGCCTCAGGGGCTGCAGTCTCAATGGCGATCGAGCCGAACACCAGCCTAACCCTCTGCGCAGCCCGTGACTCCAAGGTGCCGGACTCTTTTTCGGACTCCGAACCATCCACGCCCCTGCCAATCGAATCCGATTGGGCGCCGATCATGGAATTCACCGCCGCAGATATCTTTCAGCACTCGCCCTTCGGCAACATTCTGAATTCACTAAGGTCTCTCTCTTTGTCAGGAGAGCCCTGGCCGGATTATGGCCAACAGGACTGGGATGCGGACGACGAAGAAATTCGACACCCACCCACCACCCACTTAATAGCCACTGTCGACGACTCAACCGACATGCTCGACTTCGACTCCGAAGACATCGACGGTATGGACGACGATGCGGGAGGCGAAGGGGAACCACCGCCCACAGAGCGCTAGATGACCACCTCATCATATGACGTATACATGGTGGACACACCAAAAGAATACGACAACGAGGAACGGAAAGACGCACCGAAGGGTTGTTCCCTCGAGAAGCAGTCAAAGCGGCGGCGCAAGCGCCGCTCCAAACCCCGCCTCGGCAGAAATAACGATCATACAGACCCAGCATTGGAGCAGGGTGAAACACTGCCAGACCATGGCAATACGGAGAATCAAACCAAACAAACCAATTCTATCAAAGATAATAGTCTGGACGACATAACGCCGGATAGGCACCCGGAGCAGCAGAATGTCCGTCAAAGGCTTGTTGCCACCGCGAGGAGTCTGAAAAAGCAGAAGCAAAGGCTCAAGGCTGCACAGGACACACTCCAAATCAGATGGAGCAAAGTACTCAACACAACAGCGAAGTACAGCGGCAATCACCCCACCAAGAGCTACCCAAAGCGGAAGTTGCTACCTGAATTCGATGAGGAGGCCCCAGACCCCCCACAACCAAAAATAAAAACGGCCACCTGGCCGGATAGACGACCTCACGGCCAACATAGAGCGGCAAACAATGCCACCCACAAGCCAATACGCGATCCACGCGAGGGCTCGCACCAAAAGGACGGCGCAACCAGATCCATCTATGGACCACGCAAGCGCGCCCCAGCATACGATGTAACACAACAAACATCCGAACAACGCGGTACACCCAGATACAGGGGTGCCGCACACCCTCTATGTTTCACCGATGAGGTGCTGGACCATGAATTTCTAGAGGGATTCAAACTCGTAAACATAGAGGCATACGACGGAACAACAGACCCTGGGGTCTGGATTGAGGACTATATCCTCCATATCCATATGGCTCGAGGAGATGATCTCCACGCCATCAAGTACTTACCCCTCAAGCTCAAAGGGCCAGCTCGTCACTGGCTTAAAAGCCTCCCCGAAAACTCCATTGGAAGCTGGGAAGAGCTCGAAGATGCTTTTCGGGCAAATTTTCAAGGGACTTATGTCCGACCTCCGGACGCGGACGATTTGAGTCATATAACTCAACAGTCCGGACAGTCAGCCTGAAAACTTTGGAATAGATTTCTTACTAAAAAGAACCAAATTGTCGACTGTCCGGACGCTGAAGCCTTGGCAGCTTTTAAGCATAGCGTCCGTGACGAATGGCTTGCCAGACACCTCGGCCAAGAAAAGCTGAGAACAATGGCAGCATTAACAAGCCTCATGACCTACTTTTGCGCGGGTGAGGACAGCTGGCTAGCCAGATGCAGCACCAGCGACCCCAGTACATCTGAAGTTAGAGATGGAAATGGGAAATGACGGCGCAACAGCAATAACAAACGCCGGAATAAAGAAGACAGCACGAAGAGCACGACAGTAAACATCGGATTCAAAAGCTCTCGGCCAGGTCAGCAAAAGCCGCCCTCTAAAGGCGCCAGAGAAGAACTGTCTAGCCTAAACAAAATTCTGGACCAAATATGTCAGATCCATAGCACCCCTGGTAAACCCGCTAATCATACCCACAGAGAATGTTGGGTCTTCAAGCAGTCCGGCAAGCTCAACGCCGTACACAAGGGGGAGGATACACCAAGCGAAGACGAGGATGAGCCTCTCAAGCAAGACACTAGGGAACAAAAGAAATTTCCACCAGAAGTCAAAACAGTAAACGTGTTACACATGATCAAGGGAAGAAACAAAACGGCACTCCCAGAAAAATATGCCCAAGGGCCTATCACCGCAGAGTCCTGCCACTGGTCGTCCCAACCGATCACTTTCAACCATCGTGATTACTCAGCAAGTAGCCGGCATGCAGGATGGGCTGCCCTGGTATTAGACCCAATAATTGACGTATACCACTTCACACGAGTCCTGATGGATGGTGGCAGCAGTCTAAACCTGATATACCAGGATACAATCCGTGAAATGGGGATAGACCCAACAAAAATTTGCCAAAGCAATATACCTTTAAAGGAGTAACGCCAGGCCCAGGGGCTCATTACACGGGCTCCCTGCTACTAAAGGTTATATTCGGCTTCCCCGATAACTTTCGTAGCGAACATTTAACCTTCCACATCGCTCCATTCCAAAGTGGCTATCAAGCACTACTCGGACGCGAAGCTTTCGTTCGCTTTAATGCAATACCGCACTACACTTCCTTCACACTCAAGATGCCCGGCCCACGTGGCATCATTACAGTGAACGGAAGTATTAAGTGATCTTTGCGCACCGAAGAGAGTGGCAGCCGCACACTAAAAATGGCCTGACCAACTAAAGCATTTATCAGGTCGTCAAGACCTCGGACACGGTTAGACGAGTCCGGCGCAGCTATATGTAATTCATACCGGATCAATGGTCGCACCCCTATTACAAATACAAGGGGCTCAATGTGCGCAGACAAGTGGCAACTTTTACTCATCTTGAATTATAAATGGTTTCTTTACAAACTATCCTTTTGCACGACAACTTTTTCACCTAAGTTCCTCTCTTTTACAAATGATCATCGTGATACACCCGTTCAGGATACGGCACAACAGAGACACAGGCGCAGACGTGCAGTAGGGACCCGCTCCAAGGATTCTTTTTAGATTAAGACCCTGCGTAAACCTTTTTTACTGTCTCTTGTTGATACACATCGACTGAATTCTCAGCATAGTTGAGAAGGATGCTGACGTCTTGGCATGTGGCCACGTCAGAATAATGCACGTACCTGGACACAAGGGGCTTCTTACAAAGGGCACTATTTAGGCTCGATTTATACCATAAAGACCGAATACCTTAGGGAGTGTTCGGCGTCGCGAGTTTGGCCTTATATGCATCAGCTTCGAATCATTGTCTTTGGTCAAATGTTGGGTTTGCCCGGCTCCTGTGTTTTGGTGCCTTACGTTCTGCTTTATCGGCTACGGTAGCACCAGGAGAACTACTGCGATTGTGCCCTGGTTCATCCGGACGAGCACCTCAGTAGAGAAAGCCGAAAACTGACTGTCATGATATAGCGTGAGACTGGTAAACGACTCAATGACCTATCGGAATGTTAGAATTCCTCCGCCTTAATGAAGGGCCGTTTTCCGGCCAGGCATGTACGCACCCCGCGATCGGGAGAGTGCGGAGCCACCAGGGGCTATCTAGTAGCCCCACTGTCAAACTCCTATGGCTAAGTGAAAGTGTTAAAGCATTATAGTCTGGTTGCCTCGTTCGCTATGCTATCACCTCCTTAATAGGACCAAGACATTGGGTTAAGTGTGAACACGCGTTTTTCGTGAGCACCTCCACATTATGTGCGTGGGGGTTGAAGCCGACAGGTGCAATCTTTCAGGTTATACACATGTATACATAAACGGCCTCACAGGAGGCATCATACTACTTTCAGGAAAAAGTATAAACATAGCCTTATAAAACTTCATAAAAGCATTGTGTTTACAATGAGAATACACATCACTCAAACATAATATTCTTCGAGCACTGGGCCTCTATCAAACGAGCACCCTCGAGAACCTCCTTGAAATAGTGCTCGGCAGCCACTCGGCCTATGGCCGAACCTTGCGCCGCAACAGTGGTAGCGTCCATCTCCGCCCAGTATGCTTTAACACGGGCAAGGGCCATCCATGAGCCTTCTATGCATGCCGACCTCTTCATCACATTAATGCGAGGCACCGCACCAAGGAACCGTTGCACTAAGCTGAAATAGTTGTTCGGCTTTGGCTTTTCCTGCCATAGCTGATCCACAATAGACCTCATGGCAAGTCCGGACAACCTATTCAGTTCGGCCCATTCGGCTAGCTGGTCAGTCAATGACAGCGGATGCTCTGGAACGTTGAATTGCGACCAGAATAGCTTGTCCACTTCACAATTTGTCTGACCTTGGAAGTACTTGGCAGCATCGGCAGCACTCGCCGCCAAATCCATATACGCATCTGCCGAACTCCACAGCCGATCCAGAGGAGCATACCGTGGATCTCCGAACTTCCTCCGTAACATGAAGGGTTTCCCAGCCGCAATATCCCCGGCTTCCCGCAGCTCCTCCTTCTTCGCTCTCATAGCAGAACGGGTGTCTTTGTCCGCCATCGTGGCCTTCTCAAGGTCCGTTGCCTTCGCCCGGTTTTCTTTTTCAAGGACCTGGCAATGGTCGGCAGTGTCTTTTAATTCTACGGCCATCTTGGCCATCTTCTCTTGGCTCTTGCAATGTGCGGCCTTCTCGGCTTTAAACTCTTCGGCCGCCTTCAAAGAACTCCTTGTTCCTTGGCTCGGGCAAGTTCTGCCCGCAAGGTTTCCACGGTGGCAGCTCCATCTGCAGTCACAACATATTAAAGATACTGGAATCATGCTGCTCTTACTATGAGGCGTTCACCAGATAATAACACTTACCCTGTGCCTCGTCAAGCCTCTTGTTAACAAGCTTGATGTCGGCGTCTGCCGCATCCAGTTGCCGTTTTAATTTGGCAAACTCACTAGTCCGGCTAGCCACTGGAGCTTCCACCACCTGCACATAGGGGCAGTCTGGTTATTACCTGGGGATATGATCCTCTGTTTTCCGCCGTTCTCGACGACCACCAGAGTCTCAGGGGCTACTATCTACACAGGGCACACCTAACATGTGCAGTACTATCACATATTATCTCACGTACCTCAAAGCCTGTCAGTAGACTCATAAAGGCTTCATGTAATCCGCTTTCGGCGGAGGAAATTCTCTCCATCACCATACCCATCAGTGTACGGTGTTCTTCTGAGATGGCCGCTCGCCCCACCAACTCCCTCAGAACGTCCGACCGCATACCAGACGGTCCCGGACTCTTTTGTCTGCTCTCTTCGAGAGCCGGACGCTGGGGACTTTGGGGGTCTATGGGATTATCTTTTGGCCTCACCGGATCCGGAGAGGCCCTCCGTGACGACACTTCGGGGTCACCCGCTTCTTGAGCGGAGGAGTCTGGGGGAGGCGTTTCGCTCTCCATCATCTCTGGAAGAAGATTCCCCGAAGACGAGCTCAACTGAGAGGGGCTAAGGCCCGAACTGCAAGATATATGCGGTGGTTATTTTCTCAGAAAAAAGATAGCATACCTTTACTATTAAAGTATTTTGGATCACTTACGACTCGTTGGAGGGCTGATGCCCCCGCGGACTTTGTGCGGCAAAAGCACCCCCCGAGGCAGGACTCTCTGTGGGAGACTTCTTCTCCCGTTTGGAGGCTTCGGCTTCCGGATCCTCGGAAGCGGTCCTTTTCCTCCCCCGATTATCCTCCTTCATGGAGACGCTCATTCCCTCGGTTGGAACGGGCAGCGATGGGGGCCCGTGTCCGCCCGTATTATCCCCCCCCCCTCGTATCTTCCTTCGAGGGCTCTGGGAAAGGTGCGACCTCGAGCATCTTTTCCAATACCGGATTTTCCAAACCCTCGGGGAGGGGGGCCAAACACCGAATCATCTTCGCCTTTGTTAGCCGGTCCTGGTCAAAAAGCGAACTCTCAGAAATAACTTCATGACGAATAAAAGACAGTGTGTTCGGCCAGAGGATTTCTTACTTGTTCGGCGGCGCGGTTACTGCTCAGGCCCACGTCCTCGGTAATATCCGGACACTCTACTTGAGGTCCGAAGAATGACTTGTACATCTCCTCGTGCGTCAGGCCGAGAAAACTTTGAATGGCACGCGGTCCCTCTGGGTTAAACTCCCACAAGCGAAGGGACCGGCATTTGCAAGGCTAGACTTGACGAACCAGCATAACTTGTATTACCGCAACCAAATTAAAATCTTCCTCGAAGAGATCTCGGATGTGGCTTTGCAGTATAGGCACGTCCTTGGCTGGACCCCAGCTCAGACCTCTGCTAATCCATGACATCAGTTGTGGTGGGGGGCCCGAACAGAAAGCGGGGGCAGCTGCCCACTTGGCACTTCTGGGAGCTGTGACGTAAAACCACTCCCGCTGCCATAATTCAGACACCTCTGGAAAGGAACCTTTCGGCCATGGAGCTCCTGCCATCTTGCCTATTGATGCACCACCGCACGCTGCATGTTGCCCCTCGATCACCTTCGGCTTCACTTCAAAGGTCTTGAGCCACAAGCCAAAGTGAGGGGTAATGCAAAGGAAGGCCTCACACACGACAATAAATGTCGAGATGTGGAGAAAGGAGTCCAGAGCTAGATCATGGAAATCTAGCCCGTAATAGAACATCAAACCTCTGATGAAGGGATCCAGAGTGAGGCCTAGGCCTCAGAGGAAGTGGGAAACGAACACGACGTTCTCGTTAGGTTCGGGAGTGGGGACGACCTGCCCTCGAGCAGGAAGCCGATGCGAAACCTCGGCGGTCAGGTATCTGGCTTCCCTCAACTTCTTGATGTCCTCTTCCGTCACGGAGGAGGGCATCCATCGGCCTTGAAGGCTAGATCCGGACATGATTGAAGATCCGGAGCACCTAACCTGGGATTTGGGTGTTAGAACACGAGGCGGGGGAAGGGTTCGATTGAGCACGAGAGGGAAAAAGCAAAAACCTTGTCCCTTTATAAAGAGGGTGAATATCAAGCGTCCTCTCCGTAGCCGTTTAGGACTTGCCTATAATCTAGGAGTCCTAGACACGGTTGGTACCCATGACTGCATTAATGAGAATCCCGTAATTGGGGGAACACGATCTCCACTTCGACAAGACGTGTCAAGAAACCGCCTCGCGTTATGTGTGGAGCTGGTTGAACAAAAACAGTTCGAATAATCACCGGGCCATGACACAACGTCATGCTGCCAAAACGAGTCGGCAAATTAGATTTATGAAAATATTATTCTCTCTATGGCGGTATGTGGAACTTATTTTGCAGGGTCGGACACTATCCTCGTATTCAAATTCTTCTGTGATGTATTCGGAGAAGGAACCCGCCTTGCAATGCCAAAGACAATACTGCGCGCCGGACTCATCGTCATTGAAACCTGGTTCAGGGGCTACTGAGGGAGTCCTGGATTAGGGGGTCTCCGGACAGCCGGACTATCTCCATTGGCCGAACTGTTAGACTATGAAGATACAAGATTGAAGACTTCGTCTCGTGTCCGGGTGGGACTCTGCTTGGCGTGGAAGGCAAGCTAGGCAATACGGATATGGATATCTCCTCCTTTGTAACCGACCTTGTGTAACCCTAACCCTCTCCGGTGTCTATATAAACCGAAGGGTTTTAGTCCGTGGGACAACAATCACAACATACAATCATACCATAGGCTAGCTTCTAGGGTTTAGCCTCTCTGATCTCGTGGTAGATCTACTCTTGTACTACCCATATCATCAATATCAATCAAGCAGGACGTAGGGTTTTACCTCCATCAAGAGGGCCCGAACCTGGGTAAAACATCATGTCCCCTACCTCCTGTTACCATCCGGCCTAGACGCACAGTTCGGGACCCCCTACCCGAGATCCACCAGTTTTGACACCGACAGGGTCGCTCCGAAAAGTTAATCACATATAGACCATTCTCGACATGCCCAACAAAGGCTACTTTAAGAGTCTTGCTCCACAAGAGGGCCACGGTATCAATATTAAAGAAAGCGGCAAAGCCCATGAGTGCAAGTTGACAAACGGAAAGTAAGTTGTATGCAAGGGACTCAAGAAACATGACTTCCTCGATCGTGAGATCATGAGAAATGACAACCTTTCCAAGACCAAATACCTTAGACGATGATGCATCACCCCACTCGACATTGGTGTGCATATATGAAACCTTGTGCACGTCCACTACCAAGTCCTTGCTTCCGGTCATATGATTTGTGGCTCCACTATTGAGCAACCATGATCCCCCACCGGAAGCAAACACCTACAAGAGATCAATGCTTGGTTTTAGGTACCCATTTTGTAATGGGTCCTTTGATGTTAGTAATAAGGGTCTTAGGAACCCAAATAGACCATTGAATGTACTCATAAGGAGAACCAACAAATTTGGCATAAACATGCCCATCACTAGCGCGGCATAACACATAAGAAGGGTTAAAGTCGCCAGCTTTGTTGGAAGGAGTGGCATTGCCCTTCTTGACTCCACCACCCTTCACATTGTTCTTCTTCTCCTTAGAAGCACCCTCTCCCTCCTTCACAAAATTTTGCTTGAGAGGAGGAGGTCGTTGGCCTTGTCATTCTTCTTATTATTCTTGGACTTGGGTGCAAACCCAATTCCCTCCTTGCCCACAACTTCCTTTTGATTGCTCAAAAGGTCGTTGAGGTTCTTCTCACCTTGTATGCAAGACACAAGGCCTTTCTCAAGTTGCTCCTTCAACTTGGCATTCTCCTCCACAAGATGCACATGCTCACAACACGGGTTAGTAGCATTTTCATTATCAATTAAAACCATATGAGGAAATGGGGCTTTCTCCTTGGTTAGCTTCACTTGGAATTGATCATGAGACTCTTTGAGGCTAGCATGAGCATCCTTCAAGGCCTTGTGAGCCTTGTCAAGTATATCAAACTCCTCCTTAAGTCTAGCATGGTCAAACCCAAGTTTAGCCTTCTCGGAGTTGAGCACACGAGATACAACAAGAGCACGATCAAGATCTTTCTTTAATTTAGCATGATCATCATTGTGTGACTCCTCAAGAGCCAAACAATGACCACACTCTTCCTCAAGCGCATTAGAGAGATATGATATCTCATCGGCATAGTCACGACTATGCCCTTCCATCTTAGAGATGGTATCTTTGTGAGCCTCAATCATGCCATTGGCTTCACCAATTTGTTCCAAGAGAGAAACGAAGTGCTTCTTGGGTTTACCCTTGAGCTTACTCATGAAAGACTAAAATTCATTTTCTTCCTCCTTCGACCCCTCACTTTCATCAATGAAATCCGTCAAGGAAGGATTAGTAGTGATGGTAGTTTTTATGTTGGGGGTTACCTTGTTGGTGGCTTTAGCCATGAGGCACTTGGCGATGATGTTCTCGTTGGGTGAATCGAAGAGGGACACCCGTGGAGTTGTTGCAATGGCAACGTGTAAGTGCATCTAGTGCCACCCCTAGTTGGTTTTGGAGTATTGACGACAAACCTAGTTGAGGGACTAATGTGTTTGTGAGAATTGCAGGATAACACAGGTAGAAGTCCCTCATTGATTCGGTTTTTCCTACCAGAGATGACCCCTAAAAATGTATGAAGACATTGAAGTCAAAGGTGGTATATGAAGATATTCACATTGAAGACTATGACAAGAGAAGACACCACATGAAGCCTATGGAGCTCGAAGACTTAGATCTTTCGTAGTTCTCTTTCTTTTGTGTTGAGTCATAGGAACCACCGTACTGTTAAGTGGGGTCCAAGAGAACCAGTCAGAATGACTGAAGTGATGCCTAACCAAAACCTATGTCTTTGAGTGAAGACTATGAGAGCGAATCTTGTCCAGAGTCGGACAAGTCAGCTTTGCTTGCAGCCCAAGTAAAGTTGCCGTGTAAGTTTGAAATCCGACCGTTGGAACATGTGTCAGTTCCTTAGTGACCCAGGGTCATTTCGGACAAATCAGGTCGGGTTGCCAAGTGGCTATAAATAGCCCACCCCCTACAACCATAAACGGTTGGCTGCTCAGATTCAGAGTACGGCTTTTGTCGTTTGAGAGCAACCCACCTCGAAGCCTTTGAGAGAGAATTCCTTGCGAGGATAAAGCCCTAACCACCCAAAGCCAAAGATAATTAGGCATCACTTAAGTCTTCTTGTCTGTGTGATTTGAAGACTTATTACACTTGAGGACTGTGCATCCTCCAGCCGGTTAGGCGTCGCGTTCTGAGCATCCAAGAGACATTGTGGATTGCCAGTGAATGAAGTCTGTGAAGGTTTGGGAGTCTACCTTGAAGACTTACCAGAGTGATTGGGCGAGGTCTGTGTGACCTTAGCTCAAGGGGAATACGGTGAGGATTGGGTGTCCTGAGCTGCGTGTTCAGGACTGGGTGTCCGGGACTGTGTGTCCTAAGATTTAAATACCTAGCCGCCCCAACCAGACATACAGTTGTCACAACAACTGGAACTGGTCCAACAAATCATTGTCTTCAACGAGTCACTGGTTTCATGTTCCCTTCCCTTTACTTACTGTTACTCCTTGTGAAGTCATTGTATGTTTGCACTATCTTTTGTCTTCACTGAGTGACTGTGTGTTCTGTCTGGATTCACAATATCTTCCTACCTAATCCTTACTACATTGCTGCTATTAGTCATTGTGCTTTCACTCTATTGAATAGTTGACTATGGCTTGCCTAGTGTAGTCTACCTTCCGCTACAGGGTATTAGGTTTATTTCTATCGTTTGTCTTCATAACTCCCATGTTTTGAAGACTTTCATAAAAATCGCCTATTCACCCCCCCCCCTCTAGTCGATATAACGCACTTTCAATTGGTATCAGAGCAAGGTGCTCCCTTGTTCTGTGTGATTCGGTTTAACCACCTAGAGTTTTAGCTATGTCGACTGCAGGGATAATTAAAGTCTCCGCTGCGTGCCCCATCTTCGATGGAACTGAATATCCCTACTGGAAGAATAAGATGCGCATGCAACTTGAAGCCATTGACGTCGACCTATGGTATGTCGTGGAGAACGGCATTCCCAAGGCTGGAGAAGGTGTCACTGCTGCTAATGTCAAGAAATTCGTTCAACTGGACTCTACTGCCAAGAATATCATCTGTGGCCATCTGACCAAAGGACAGTATGGCCGTGTGAGTGCTTTGAAAACATCTAAGCTGGTCTGGGACTAGCTCTCCAAGGTCATTTCCTTAGTGACCCAGGGTCATTTCGGACAAATCAGGTCGGGTTGCCTAGTGGCTATAAATAGCCCACCCCCTACAACCATAAATGGTTGGCTGCTCAGAGTTAGAGTATGGCTTTTGTCGTTTGAGAGCAACCCACCTCGAAGCCTTTGAGAGAGAATTCCTTGCGAGGATAAAGCCCTAAACACCCAGAGCCAAAGAGTGTTAGGCATCACTTAAGTCTTCATGTCTGTGTGATCTGAAGACTTATTACACTTGAGGACTGTGAATCCTCCAGCCGGTTAGGTGTCGCGTTCTGAGCATCCAAGAGTCATTGTGGATTGCCGGTGAATGAAGTCTGTGAAGGTTTGGAAGTCTACCTTGAAGACTTACTAGAGTGATTAGGCAAGGTCTGTGTGACCTTAGCTCAAGGGGAATACGGTGAGGACTGAGTGTCCTGAGCTGCGTGTTCAGGACTGGGTGTCCGGGACTGTGTGTCCTTAGGTTTAAATACCTAGCCGCCCTAACCAGACGTACAACTGTCACAGTAGTTGGAACTGGTCTACCAAATCTTTGTCTTCAACGAGTCGCTGGTTTCATCCTTCCCTTCCCTTTACTTACTGTTGGTCCTTGTGAAGTCATTGTATGATTGCATTATCTTTTGTCTTCACTGAGTGACTGCTTGTTCTGATTGACGTCACAATATCTTCCTACCTGATCTTTACTGCCTAGCTGCTATTAGCCATTGTGCTTTCACTTCATTGAATACTTGACTATGGTTTGCCTAGTGTAGTCTACCTTCCGTTGCATGGTAATAGGTTTATTTCTATCGTTTGTCTTCGAAACTTCCATGTTTTGAAGACTTCCATAAAAATCGCCTATTCACCCCCCCCCCTCTAGTCAATCACTAGCACTTTTAATTGGTATCAGAGCAAGGTACTCCCTTGTTCTGTGTGATTCGGTTTAACCACCTGGAGTTTTAGCTATGTTGACTCCAGGGATAATTAAAGTCTCCGCTACATGCCCCTCTTCGATGGAACTGAATATCCCTACTGGAAGAATAAGATGTGCATGCATCTTGAAGCCATTGATGTCGACCTATGGTATGTCGTCAAGAATGGCGTTCCCAAGGCTGGTGAAGGTGTCACCGCTGCTGATGTCAAGAAGTTCGTTCAACTAGACTCCACTGCCAAGAACATCATCTGTGGTCATCTGACCAAAGGACAGTATGGCCACGTGAGTGCTTTGGAAACATCTAAGCTAGTCTGGGACTGGCTCTCCAAGGTCAACGAAGGCGTCTCAACCCAGAGAGATCAGAGAATCAGTGTCCTTCGCAACCTCTTCAACCGCTTCAAGCGAAATGACAATGAGAATGTCCAGCTCACATTTGACCGACTCACTGACATCACAAATGAGCTTCAAGCCCTTGGCTCTACTGAGATCACCAAACATGAAGTCGTCAAGACACTGCTGAGATCACTTGATAGTTCGTTTGACACCCTAGCCCTGATGATTCAAGAACGTCATGATTTCAAGACACTCGATCCGTCTCACATACTTGAGAGGCTCAACACACATGAGTTTCAGCTTTCTGAGAAAAGAGATATCTACGGTCCAAACTATGGGCGAACTCGTGCCTTGAAGGCAAAAGCTGTCTCCTCATATGAAGAAGAATCTGACAGCAGTTCTGATGATCCTGAAGACATTGGAAGGGAACTTGCTATGCTTGTGAAGAAGTTCCAAAAATTCACCAAGAATAAAGGCTTCAGACAGTCTTCCCGGTCAAGCTCAAGGAATGATGAAGCTTCTGCTCACGACTACAAGAAGAAAACATGTCACAAGTGCAAGAAACCTGGCCACTTCATCTCTGAGTGTCCACAGTGGGACAATGAGAACAAAAAGAAGAAGAAGAGCAAGGAATATGACTCTGACGACAAGAAGAAGAAGAAATACTCAAAGTCTTCTTCCAAGTCTTCCTCAAAGTCTTCATCACACAAGAAGAGCTCATCTGGCAAGGCACGTGCGTTTGTTGGCAAGGAAATGGATTCAGAGGAGGAGTCCGCTTCTGAGGAGGCAGAGGTGGAGTGTGAGGAGGAGTCCGATTCAGGCGTCACAAGTCTGGCTACAGCATACGTTACCAAGTCCATCTTCAACACTGAAGACAATGACTTCATCACCGACACCGATGCAAATGACAAGGACTACTCCGCTTCTACCTACTGCTTCATGGCACGCGGTGCCAAGGTAAACACACGCACTACTCACTATCAAACATCTAGTGACGATGACTCTGATTGTGGTTCAAAACCCAGCTACAAAACACTTGCTAAAATTACAACTGAACAACAGAGAGCTATGGAACATATTCAAAAACTGTTAGACAGAAGCGATGATTTGTTAGGTGCTGAAATGACTCGATCTGAATCCTTAATTGAAGACATAAAAAATCTTCATGTTAAGTATCAGGAACTTGAAAGTCGTTATGAAACTCTCTCAACAACTCATGAAAAGCTTTCCTATGATTATCTTCAAAGGAAGCAAGATCTTGAGAAATTGAGAGCGGCTCATGAAGATCTTCAAAAGGAAAGCAAGTCACTTCGCGCCAAATAGATCAGTTCCGCTCAGGAAGGATTTGAACCACCATGTCTTAAATGCATTGAGCGTGATAATGCTACTTCTGTTGCTGAATGTTCTACTGCTACTGATGTTGCAATATCTTCAACTGTTGATGTGGTAACTAACCCCTCTGCTAAGGATACCACCGCTATTGCTGATGAGAATGCCAGGTTGAAGACATTTCTTAAAACAGGGATGTACAAAAGTCTTAAAGGGCATCAGACACTATGTGATGTCCTCAAAAAGCATATTCTGAACCGAAACCCGAGGAAAGAGGGTGTTGGGTTCGTAAGGAAAATGAATGCTGATGGATCTTACTGGAAACCTGAGCAGTACCCCAAAACCATGTGGGTTGCTGCAAAGGAACCTTCAGCAGATCCATCCAATCTATCTGGCTTCACTTGTGCTAACCCCATTATCATTGATGAATCCTTTGATGCAAACTATATACTGTTTAAGAATCAGAATGGTGAAGTGTTTGCCAGGTACATTGGTACTAACTGCAGGAATGGACCGCCTATGAAGAAGATCTGGGTTCCGAAAAAGTGTCTGGAAGATCTTCCTGTGAATGTCTTCATGACACCTCACTTGAAGAAGACAAACCTCAGTCCAAAGGCTTCATACAAATAGAGGACTCACCTGAGTCACACTAACGCAAATGTTTTGCAGGGAAACCATACTCAGGCATATGAATATGAGAGCGGTTCATCAAACTGTCATGTTCATATGACCAAAAATTATTCTGCTTATTCTTATGAGTACTATTGTCCACCTGCAAGACTGTTTGCTAAGGCTTCAAAGCCAAAATTCTCATATGCTGCACTTAGACTTATTGCTTCTAAGCCACCCTTGAAGATGTGGGTGGTTAAAAAAGCTTAACTCTCTTTTGCAGGGAAAGGTCTCCAGCAGAAAAACAAAATCTTCTAACGCTATTGCTGGGGACCTTAAAAATCTTGTAGGGCACAAGATAAAATGCCCGAATGGCATCATTATGTACTTCGTTCCTGAATCGCATGCTACTCTCCCTATTAGTCCTAATTTGGATCTAAGTTTTCATAACCCACTGGTTCGTCAAATGTTTTTGCTTCACAATTCTCTTCGTGAAGCCTATCCCCCTAACTGCACTGTAGGGTACGACACCAGCGTCTTCAAAGTCTTCAGAATGGATTATTGACAGTGGGTGTACAAATCACATGACTGGCAAAAGAAGCCTTCTTATGGACTCAACCTTACGTCCATCTGACAAGAGCCACATCACATTTGCTGACACTGGTAAAAGTAAGGTATTGGGTCTAGGCAGAGTTGCAATCTGTCTGTCTCAATGCTTTGCGATTTGAACATGATCGTAATGTTTGGAAAATATCGTTGCCTAGTACTAATGGAATCTGACAAGTCTCTAGTGTTTGAAGGGTATCGAAAAGATGATCTGTACATGGTAGATTTCTCAGCAGGGCCACAACTTGCAGTATGTCTTCTTGCAAAAGCTTCAGAATGGCATCGGAGGCTTGGGCATGCTGGCATGAGGAACCTCCACACCCTTGCGAAGAAGAAGCATGTCATAGGCATCGAGGGCATCAAGTTCAAGAAAGATCACTTATGCGGTGCCTGTGAAGCAGGGAAGATGACAAGGGCAAAACATCCTTCGAAGACAATCATGACTACTACTCAACCCTTCGAACTGCTCCACATGGATCTTTTCGGCCCCACTCACTACTCAACTTTTACTACTACTGCTTGCCTCTATGGCTTCATCATTGTTGATGATTACTCTAGATATACTTGGGTGCACATAATCCTTTACAAGACTGAAGTGCAGGATGTCTTCAGACGCTTCGCCAATCGTGCTATGAACAATTTTGGCGCCAAGATAAAGCACATCAGAAGTGACAATGGCACTGAATTCAAGAACACTGGCCTTGATACATATCTTGATACCTTGGGTATCACACATGAATTCTCAGCTCCGTACACGCCACAGCAGAATGGCGTCGTGGAACGCAAGAACAGAACACTCATTGAGATGGCCAGAACGATGCTAGATGAATACAAGACTCCAAGAAAATTCTGGACTGAAGCCATTGATACTGCATGTCATACAATCAATCGTGTTTATCTTCACAAGCTTCTGAACAAGACATCTTATGAACTCCTCACTGGCAAGAAGCCAAATGTCAGTTACTTCAGAGTATTTGGCTCAAGGTGCTGGATCAAGGACCCACACCACACCTCAAAGATTGCACCAAAAGCACATGAGGGCCTTATGCTTGGATATGGAAAGGATTCGCACTCCTACAGAGTCTTCAACCTCTTTCATTACAAAGTTGTCGAAACAGTGGATGTGCGGTTCGATGAGACAAATGGTTCACAAAGAGAAGAACTGCCAAATGTGCTAGATGAAGTTCCAGCTAGTGAATCAATCAAGCTTATGGGAACTGGAGAGATTATACCTTCTGAAGCTCATCCTGAAGAAGAACTTATCATCTCAGCACCTGATCAACATGAAGACAATGCTCAGCCTGAAGACATTCCTCCCAACAACAACACAGATCAACAAGAGCAAAATCTTCACCCTGTACATCCTCATGTTGCCAATGAAGTGCAGATTGACAGAATAATTGACAGCATCAATGCACCTGGTCCACTCACTCGTTCAAGGGCAACTCAGCTAGCAAATTTCTGTGGGCACTTCGCATTCGTCTCAATATCAGAACCCAAGAAAGTTGAAGAAGCCTTCATGGAACCTGAATGGATTCAAGCTATGCAAGAAGAGCTCCAACAGTTTGAGCTGAATAATGTATGGGAACTGGTTAAGCATCCTGATCCACGGAAGCACAACATAATAGGCACCAAATGGATATACCGCAACAAGCAAGATGAGCATAGTCAAGTTGTCAGAAACAAAGCTCGTCTCGTTGCTCAAGGATATACTCAAGTGGAGGGCATTGACTTCGATGAAACATTTGCTCCGATGGCTAGGCTTGAAGCCATACGCATACTGCTGGCCTATGCAAATCATCATAACATACTTCTATATCAAATGGATGTGAAAAGTGCCTTTCTCAATGGCAAGATTGAAGAAGAAGTGTATGTTGCACAACCACCTGGCTTTGAAAATCCAAAACATCCTGACATGGTATACAAGCTCAACAAGGCACTGTATGGCCTCAAACAAGCCCCTAGGGCCTGGTATGACACACTCAAATATTTCCTGAAGAGCAAAGGCTTCATACCTGGTTCCCTAGATCCCACTCTTTTCACGAAGACATATGATGGTGAACTGTTTGTGTGCCAAATATATGTGGATGACATTATCTTCGGCTGCACCAATCAGAAGTACAGTGAAGAGTTTGGATATATGATGCAAGAGCAATATCAGATGTCCATGATGGGGGAGCTGAAGTTCTTCCTTGGTCTCCAAGTACGACAACAACACAATGGCATCTTCATATCTCAAGAGAAGTATCTCAAAGATTGCCTAAAGAAGTTCGGTATGCAAGACTACAAAGGCTTCACAACACCAATGCCAACCAAACATCATCTAGGTCCTGACGACAATGGTAAAGAGTTCGATCAAAAGGTATACCGCTCCATGATTGGTTCTTTGCTTTATTTATGTGCATCTAGGCCAGATATTATGCTTAGTGTTTGCATGTGTGCTCGATTTCAAGCGGCACCAAAGGAGTCACATCACTTAGCTGTGAAGCGAATTCTTCGATATTTGGCTCACACCCCAACTCTAGGATTATGGTATCCAAAGGGCTCAGAGTTTGATTTGGTTGGATTTTCGGATGCTGATTATGCTGGTGACAAAGTTGATCGCAAGTCTACATCAGGCACATGTCACTTTCTGGGACGATCACTTGTATGTTGGTCTTCAAAGAAGCAGAACTGTGTATCTCTCTGCACTGCTGAATCTGAATACATTGCTGCTGGATCTTGCTGCGCTCAGCTTCTGTGGATGAAGCAAACACTCAAGGATTATGGCATTCATCTGAAGCAAGTACCACTTTACTGCGACAACGAAAGCGCTATCAAGATTGCCAACAACCTAGTTCAGCACTCGAAGACAAAGCACATCGAAATTCGTCATCACTTTCTCAGAGATCATGTTGTGAAGGAAGACATTGATATCATACACGTCAACACTGAAGAACAATTGGCAGATATCTTCACCAAGCCCTTGGATGAGAAGAGATTTTGCAAGTTATGGTGTGAGCTAAATATTCTGGAATCCTCAAATGTCCTGTAATCAGGCACACATCCTAACCCTTATGCATATTGATAACTTAGATGTGCAACACACGAAGTAAAGTATATCTTCAATCAATGAAGACATACATTCTAAGTGTGAATACATTAATGTGGAATTTGACTTCGGAGCACCACGATAATTGTGCGCCGTGTCTGGGTCTAATACTTCCTATACGGTGGGTAACGCCACCACCAAACGTTCTCTTTGAAGTGTTTTCTCTCATGGCGTTACCTTGCAATGTCTTCACATTTGGTTGTCTTCACATTTGGTTTGGCTTCGAACATGTCTTCATGATTATCTTCACTACATTAACTGTATATATATATATATATATATATATATATATATATATATATATATATATATGCTAGTGTTCTATCCTCTACAGCATTCACTTATAGCTATGTCTTCGTGTTGAATCTCTTGAACTAAGTGAATGTGATCGGACCCCAAACTTCTCTATGCTTTCTATCTCAAACTCTATCTCTCTAAGTCATATGCATTCTATTGAAACTGTCGAATGTCTTCACTGCGTCCTTGTCAGCAGAAGATATATAGACAACCATAAAGTCCATTTTCAATGCTCATTCCTCCACATAAAATCTGGAGAAGTAGGAACGACCGCCCGACAATCCAGGCGTGCGTGGGATGTGGAACTGCCCCCAAAATACCGCATGATGGCCACGTACTACTCAAATGCGAATTGCCAGGGGCACCTGAGTAATAGCGCAGTGCCGCCCCTGCGCCTATAAATTCACACTTACCGCGGTCATTATCTTCTTCTTCCACCCTCGCACGAACCCTAGCGCCACCGCTAGCTCTCGACGACGCCGGCGACGAAGCGCTTCGCTGCCGCAACCTCTCCGACGTCGTCTTCACGCCGATTGCGGACATCTGCCTCTCCGCCGTCGTCGTAGGTGTCTTCCGTCGCCAAGTTAGTGCATGGAGGATTGAAATGCTCGGCATCATCTCCCACTTCGTCTAGCAGTTCCAAGTGTGGTAAATAAAACGTCTTTTTACAGCCCCTTTTGATCCCATGGTTCTGTCACTTTCTACCATAAGAAGTTTCTCTTCACACAAGTTAGATCTCTCAATCTGCATCTCATAACATGCCTAGTATATTCACTTGTGCTTCATGAAGTAGTTAGATTCCTCACTTGTACTGATCTGTGGGTTCGTACAAATCTGGAACCAACTTCTTTTCTATGAGTGAATGTCTTCGCACGATGAGGTCAATGTCTTCTAAACTGATTAATCTTCAAAACCTTCTGAGAATGCATATGACCTCTTCCCCTTCCCTCGCACCTTAATGCTGTCACAGGTACATGTCCGTGGGAGAATCCTTCGGTTCTCATAGTCTGCATTCATTTGCAGAATTCCTACAGCATCACATAAACTCTCCTGAAGCCAGTTCCTGTTGGTCTAGCAAAAGAAAGCCTTTGAAGCCTTTGAAAGTTTTGAAGCCTTTCAAGTTAAAGTTTATGGCTTCAGAAGCAGCAGCAAGGAAGGGCGCAGACAGAGACGTGAAGGAACTTCCAAAGATCTGCCTGAAGACCTGGCAGAAATGTATAAAACAGATCCTGAAGAGAATTATGGGCAGCGCAAGACTCGAATCCAATGGATTCGACGCTATTGGGCTGAACAATGGTTCAAATACCGCTTCATCACCCAAGAGTATGCTGAGAAAAGTGCCATCAAGAAACCATGGGGGGACATCATTTACAAGAATCTCATACCCAGGACCAGAGATGAAGCCATTGCTCAAGGCTTCTACCCATGCATGGTCCGAGGACCACAGCCTGATGATGCACATCCGTCCTCACTACTCTGGTGTCGTGACGACAATCTGTTCAAGCGCAACTTCCAGTTTGCCCAACAATCAGCGAAGCAGAACAAGAAGAAATTTGGGTTAGACTTCAACCCTGGTCCCTCCGCCCCAAGGGCAGATGGCACACGCGACGCCGAACCCAATATCATCGGTCCGTTTGCCAACCTTGAAGGCCTCATCACCCACATCCTAGTCCAAGGGACTGCCGTGAATGACTTTCCAGCTGACTCTGAGTCTGATGAAGCTCCTGCTGTACCGAAGCCAAAGCAATCAAAGAAGCCAAAAGCTTCAAAGCCGGCCCCTTCCTCAAAAATCTCAAGGGCGAACCATTGGCAACTGCACCTCTTGAAGACAGTGTGCAGTCTGAAGACGTATCCCGCGTCTCCAAGCCCCAAAAGGCCAGAGTGCCTCAGCCACACACCGGCAAAGAGCTCACAGCTGCTACCATTCTGCGCAGCGAAGCCATTGATATGTCGAGTGATGAAGATCTTGGAGATGACGCTCTAGAGCAGCTCATCAAGAGCAAAGAAGAAGCTGAGATCTTTAACAATTTGCCTCTCTTTGATGTCGCCATCATCCACAATTTCATCGACGAATGGTTTGCCTCACCAAACATCAGCTTCGAAGATCTGCAGCTGCCCATTGGCCTAAGCGTCGCATTCCAAGGCGCTATTGCTTCAGAACTTGCTATTGCCCAGCGCATAGTTGAACTGAAGCAGAAAATTGATCATGAAAAGGCTCAGTTCAAGAAGCATATGGCCAAGCTTAGCGTGCAAGAAGTGAAGAGCTTCAAGACCATGTTGCATGAACTTAAAGAAAACTTTCTGAAGAAGCGTGCAAAAGCTCAAGGTTCACATGAGCGGATGAAGTCTCTGGCAGAAAGATGTGTGCAGGCCTACAATGAGGCCAAGAAGCGCAAGGCACTTGGGCGTCCTGGCATCGACCCCAAGATGGCCGCAAAGAAAAAGAAGAAGACTATTCCAGCTGAACCAGAGGCACCAAGGCAAGAAGCAGTTCCAATTGTCTTCCCAACTGCAACGACTGGCTCGAAGCCAAAGAGCCGGTCAACAGCTTCAGAGCTCAAGAAGACAAGAACTGCTGAGGCTGAAGCCAGGAAGAGGAAGATCTCTGAAGCCTCTCCTACTGCCCCCAGCAAGAAGAAGAGAAAGATCAAGAAATCTCAGGCTGCTCCCATAGAGCCCTTGATAGTTGAACCTATTGCTATGGTGCACCCGAACGCAGAACGTCAACTGACGGTTCATGAGCCTGCTTCCACAGAGGCTCCTGAAGCTGAAAACATACCAGCAGCCGACCCCATTGCTGCTGAAGACATTGGTCATCAGGACAATGTACAAGATGATGCAGCCCTTCCTCAGTACGAACAAAGCAAGCTCATCAGCATTGGTCGTCCTCTAACGCCAATTGCACAAGATGCGTCATGGGCGGATCGCCCTCAAGAGGAAGACGACTTTGAGGCCCAGCCCACTCCAACCCCACAAGCGTCGTCTGCGTTCCGCAGGCTTCGCAAAGGTCCAAGGCCTCAAGTATATGCTGAAGACATTCCGGCTGCATCAGCCGAAGAAAATGAAGAAGTACCACAAGATCCCACTCCCCCGCTACACCAAGAAGCAGTTCTCCAGGAGAACATGCTTGTGACTGACCCTCCAGCTAGTCAAGCGGAGGCTGAAAATGTTGAGGCTGCCACAACCAACACTGAAGCCAATGTGGAGCCCTCCCCACCAAAAGCTTCAGCAGACAGCGAAGCTACTGAACCAGACACTTCTGTTCTTGAGTCTGCTGCAGGTCCTCAATTTGATTACCATGTTGAGCACAGGCCTCATGTACAGAAGCCAGTCCCAAGGCTGCCAAGGTTCCCAGGTCCTGCATCAGCACCTGGCTCCTTTGACATCAATAGCTTCAGGGCAGACAATACGTTCTTCAACAACTCCAAGAACCCCTATTCAAGGGAAAGGATTTCATCAGATAGGTTCTGGAGCTATCCTTGGTGCAGATACTATTCATGCATCATATACAACCAAGGTCGCATCTTCCCTCACAAGCGCCTTGATGTTGAAGCCATTGCTGGTCTTCCCTGCTTAGAGGAAGCGCTGGATTGCTTCAAGCAAGTGGGTCTGCTGCCGTTTATAACTGATGAAGAGCACCGGAATGAAGAGCTTTTGTTGCAATTCTATGCCACCCTACACATCAAGGGATACAACAGAGATCCAAAGACTTGGGCCCTGGAGTGGATGACCGGCAATGTCCATCACGAAGCCAATGCATTCGACATCATTGAGCTCACCGGCCTGCCCACTCCTGGCGAACTCTTTGAGGAAGGTTGTCCCCTACACACTGAAGCTCTTGAGAGCATATTCTAGAGGCCTGAACCAAATATGAGTCAGATGCTCTCCATGATGAAGCCACTGCCTCTCGATGCTCCTTATCCAACAGAGTTCTTCATTGAAGACTTTGAGTACCTGCCCAGAACAATCTATCACATTATCCGGCGGACTCTCTGGCCTATTAAAGGGCACTCTCCAAATGCCAAGATTGAGGGTGCAATGAAGACTCTGATATTCTGTATCCTTCATGGCAAATGCTTCAACGCACAGGATTTCTTCATACGCCAACTCGCTGCATCAGGCTCAGATCTGTTTCGCTTAAATTTCTATGCTCCTTGGGTAATGAGACTGATTAAGCTTCACTCTGCGATCTCATATCAGCCTTCAGCCCGCAACCATCGGATCTTCTTGCCAGATGTGGATACCTCTGCCGAAGCTATATATCCTGAGCCTGCCAAGCAACCTATAAGTCTTCAGAATGCAGAACACCAGAGCTTCACTCAAAATGATGAAGGTGTTGAAGCCATCTCCAGGGTGTATCCTTTGGCTGGCACTACACGTGCGCCACACCCTGCTTCAACTGAAGCCACTGATAGTGCAACTGCTTCAAGACCCAAGAAGCGCGCTCGTGTTCTCAATGACCGAGAGCTTCTTGTGGCCCTTCATCAAAAACAAGATAGGCATCACGACTGGCTAAAGCGTCAGATGAAAAGCCTCTTGGTAGATGTTAATCGTCTTTGAAATCTTGCCACCAAGAATGCTTTCGTCACTCATGAAACCTGCCGGCGTACATGGAAAGGGCTATCAATGATATGTACTGAAGCTGAACTTGAAGAGGATGGCTTCACTGAGCGCTTCAAGTTTGACACCACACCTCCTAGAAGGGCTGTGATGCGCAACACACCATCACTTGAAGACTCTGAGTTTTCTTCATCTGCTACCACAGTCACTGCCAGAATCATCGATGAAGAAGACGATGCTACATCACCGCCACCTGCTTCAGCACCTCCAAGCTCTTCTGCACCGCCAAACACCTCCAACGACCCTGCTGCTCCTGGGAACGAGTAGACACTCTATGTCTTCAAACCTTTTTGGTCCTTGCTGACAAAAGGGGGAGAAGCATATGGGTTGATAGTCTTCAAGCGGGTCCATATGGGCGGGTGCTTTATGTTTTGCTATATTTTGCTTCGTGCTTACAACTCTTGTTTTACATTTGGTTCTTATGAGTTGTAGCACTTAAACCAGATGGTCGTCTGCTACTTGTTTGCCACTCTGTTTTGCGAAGATAAATTCCGCATGTGCGACGATAAATTCCGCACTTATCTCATTCTGCAGACGTCCATTTTCCATTATGCATGTCATTATCTTCATATATCTTCACATGCATAGTGGATTGTCATCATAAGCTGAAGTGGATCTCCACAAGTACAACCTGCCATGTGCATTTGCATTCCAAAAGCAAATTAACTTGTATGCACATCTTCAGGGGGATCCCTTGCAACTTATGAAGACAATTCCTTATCCTTTACAATTTCACAGACTATATTCCCCGTTGAAAACTTCAACTGGTTTGTCATCAATCACCAAAAAGGGGGAGATTGTAAGTGCATCTAGTGCCACCCCTAGTTGGTTTTGGAGTATTGACGACAAACCTAGTTGAGGGACTAATGTGTTTGTGAGAATTGCAGGATAACACAGGTAGAAGTCCCTCATTGATTCGGTTTTACTACCAGAGATGACCCATAAAAATGTATGAAGACATTGAAGTCAAAAGTGGTATATGAAGATATTCACATTGAAGACTATGACAAAAGAAGACACATTATGAAGCCTATGGAGCTCGAAGACTTAGATCTTTCGTAGTTCTTTTCCTTTGTGTTGAGTCATAGGAACCACCGTACTGTTAAGTGGGGTCCAGGAGAACCAGTTAGAATGACTGAAGTGATGCCTAAACCAAAAACCTATGTCTTCGAGTGAAGACAATGAGAGCGAATCTTGTCCAGAGCCGGACAAGTCAGCTTTGCTTGTAGCCCAAGTAAAGTTGCCATGAGAGTTTGAAATCTGACCGTTGAGACACGTGTCAGTTCCTTAGTGACCCAGGGTCATTTCGGACAAATCAAGTCGGGTTGCCAAGTGGCTATAAATAGCCCACCCCCTACAACCATAAACGGTTGGCTGCTCAGATTTCAGTGCACGGCTTTTGTCGTTTGAGAGCAACCCACCTTGAAGCCTTTGAGAGAAAATTCCTAGCGAGGAGAAAAGCCCTAACCACCTAGAGCCAGAGAACATTGGGCATCACTTAAGTCTTCTTGTCTGTGTGATCTGAAGACTTATTACACTTGAGGACTGTGAATCCTCCAGACGGTTAGGCGTCGCGTTCAGAGCATCCAAGATACATTGTGGATTGTCAGTGAACGAAGTCTGTGAAGGTTTGGGAGTCTACCTTGAAGACTTACCAGAGTGATTGGGCGAGGACTAAGTGATCTTAGCTCAAGGAGAATACGGTGAGGACTTGGTGTCCTGAGCTGCGTGTTCAGGACTGGGTGTCCGGGACTGTGTGTCCTAAGGTTTAAATACCTAGCCGCTCCAACCAGACGTACAGTTGTCACAGCAACTGGAACTGGTCCAACACATCATTGTCTTCAACGAGTCACTGGTTTCATCTTCACTTCCTTTTTCTTACTGTTACTCATCGTGAAGCCATTGCATGCTTGCTCTATCTTTTGTCTTCACAACGTGAATGTATGATCGGTTTGGCTTCATAACTTCTTCCCACCTGATCCTTATTACACTGCAGTTGTTTGTCATTACGCTTTCACTTTGTTGAATACTTGACCATGGCTGCCCTAGTGTAATCTAACTTCCGCTGCATAGTAATAGGCATAATCTTCGTTGTTGGTCTTCATAACTCCCACGTTTTGAAGACTTCCATAAAAATCGCCTATTCACCCCCCCTCTAGTCGATATAACGCACTTTCACTATTGTCCGCCTGCAAGACTGTTTGCTAGGGCTCCAAAGCCAAAGTTCTCAGATGCTGCACTTAGACTTATTGCTTCTAAGCCACCCTTGAAGATGTGGGTGGCTAAGAAAGCTTAACTCTCTTTTGCAGGGAAAGGTCTCCAGCAGAAAACCAAAATCGTCTGACGCTATTGCTGGGGACCTTAAACATCTTGTAGGGCGCAAGATCAAATGCCCAAATGGTCTTACTATGTACTTCGTTCCTGAATCGCTTGCTACTCTCCCTATTAGTCCTAATCTGGATCTAAGCTTTCATAACCCACTGGTTCGTCAAATGTTTTTGCTTCACAATGCTCTTGGTGAAGCTCATCCCCCTAACTGCACTGTAGGGTATGACACCAGCGTCTTCAGAATGGATTATTGATAGTGGGTGTACAAATCACATGACTGGCAAAAGAAGCCTTCTTATGGACTCAACCTTACGTCCATCCGACAAGAGCCACATCACATTTGCTGACACTGGTAAAAGTAAGGTATTGGGTATAGGTAGAGTTGCAATCTCAAGGGATCAACACATGGATAAAGTCATGCTTCTTGAATCCGTTGGCTTCAACTTAATGTCTGTCTCAATGCTTTGTGATTTGAACATGATCGTAATATTTGGAAAATATCGTTGCCTTGTACTAATGGAATCTGACAAGTCTCTAGTATTTGAAGGGAATCGAAAAGATGATTTGTACGTGGTAGATTTCTCAGCAGGACCACAGCTTGCCGTATGTCTTCTAGCAAAAGCTTCAGAATGCTGGCTCTGGCATCGGAGGCTAGGGCATGCTGGCATGAGGAACCTCCACTCCCTTACAAAGAAGAAGCATGTCATAGGCATCGAGGGCGTCAAGTTCAAGAAAGATCACTTATGCGGTGCCTGTGAGGCAGGAAAGATGACGAGGGCCAAACATCACTCGAAGACAATCATGACCACTACTCGACCCTTCGAACTGCTTCACATGGATCTTTTCGGTCCCACTCATTACTCAACTCTTACTACTACTGCTTGCCTCTATGGCTTTGTCATTGTTGATGATTATTCTAGATATACTTGGGTGCACATAATCCTTTACAAGACTGAAGTGCAGGATGTCTTCAGACGCTTCGCCAATCGAGCTATGAACAATTATGGCGCCAAGATAAAGCACATCAGAAGTGATAATGGCACTGAATTCAAGAACATTGTCCTTGATACATATCTTGATACCTTGGGCATCACACATGAATTCTCGGCTCCGTACACGCCACAGCAGAATGGCGTCGTAGAACGCAAGAACAGAACACTCATTGAGATGGCCGGAACGATGCTAGATGAATACAAGACTCCAAGAAAATTCTGGCCTGAAGCCATTGATACTGCATGCCATACAATCAATCGTGTTTATCTTCACAAGCTTCTGAACAAGACATCTTATGAGCTCCTTACTGGCAAGAAGCCAAATGTCAGTTACTTCAGAGTATTTGGAGCCAGGTGCTAGATCAAGGACCCACATCACACCTCAAAGTTTGCACCAAAAGCACATGAGGATTTTATGCTTGGATATGGAAAGGATTCGCACTCCTACAGAGTCTTCAATCTCTTTCATTACAAAGTGGTTGAAATAGTGGATGTGCGATTCGATGAGACCAACGGTTCACAAAGAGAGCAACTGCCAAATGTGCTAGATGAAGTTCCATCCAGTGAATCAATCAAGCTAATGGGAACTGGAGAAATTATACCTTCTGAAGCTCATCCTGAAGAAGAACTTATCATCTCAGCACCTGATCAACATGAAGACAATGCTCAGCCTGAAGACATTCCTTCTAACAATGACAATGATCAGCAAGAGCAAAATCTTCGCCATGTACATCCTCGCGTTGCCAATGAAGTGCAGATTGAAAGAATAATTGATAGCATCAATGCACCCGGTCCACTCACTCGTTCAAGGGCAACTCAGCTAGCAAATTTCTGTGGGCACTTCGCATTCGTCTCAATAGCAGAACCCAAGAAAGTTAAAGAAGCCTTCATGGAACCTGAATGGATTCAAGCAATGCAAGAAGAGCTTCAAAAGTTTGAGCTGAATAATGTATGGGAACTGGTTAAGCATCCTGATCCACAGAAGCACAATATAATAGGCACCAAATGGATATACCGCAACAAGCAAGATGAGCATGGTCAAGTTGTCAGAAACAAAGCTCGTCTCGTTGCTCAAGGATATACTCAAGTGGAAGGCATTGACTTCGATGAAACATTAGCTCCTGTGGCTAGACTTGAAGCCATACGTATACTGCTGGCCTATGCAAATCATCATAACATACTTCTATATCAAATGGATGTGAAGAGTGCTTTTCTCAATGGCAAGATTGAAGAAGAAGTGTATGTTGCACAACCGCCTGGCTTTGAAGATCCAAAACATCCTGACATGGTATACAAGCTCAACAAGGCACTATATGGCCTCAAACAAGCCCCTCGGGCCTGGTATGACACACTCAAATACTTCCTGAAGAGCAAAGGCTTCATACCTGGTTCCCTAGACCCCACTCTCTTCACGAAGACATATGATGGTGAACTGTTTATGTGCCAAATATATGTGGATGACATTATCTTCGGCTGCACCAATCAGAAGTACAGTGAAGAGTTTGGATATATGATGCAAGAGCAATATCAGATGTCCATGATGGGAGAGCTGAAGTTCTTCCTCGGTCTTCAAATACGACAACAACGCAACGGCATCTTCATATCTCAAGAGAAGTATCTCAAAGATTGCCTGAAGAAGTTTGGTATGCAAGACTGCAAAGGCTTCACAACACCAATGCCAGCCAAACATCATCTGGGTCCCGACGACAATGGTAAAGAGTTCGATCAAAAGGTATACCGCTCCATGATTGGTTCTTTACTTTATCTATGTGCATCTAGGCCAGATATTATGCTTAGTGTTTGCATGTGTGCTCGATTTCAAGTGGCACCAAAGGAGTCGCATCACTTAGCTGTGAAGCGAATTCTTCGATATTTGGCTCACACCCCAACTCTAGGATTATGGTATCCAAAGGGCTCAGAGTTTGATCTGGTTGGATTCTCGGATGCTGATTATGCTGGTGACAAAGTTGATCGCAAGTCTACATCAGGCACATGTCACTTTCTGGGACGATCACTTGTATGTTGGTCTTCAAAGAAGTAGAACTGTGTATCTCTCTCCACTGCTGAATCTGAATACATTGCTGCTGGATCTTGCTGCACTCAGCTTCTGTGGATGAAGCAAACACTCAAGGACTATGGCATTCATCTGAAGCAAGTGCCACTTTACTGCGACAACGAAAGCGCCATCAAGATTGCCAACAACCCGGTTCAGCACTCGAAGACAAAGCACATTGAAATTCTTCATCACTTTCTCAAAGATCATGTTGTGAAGGAAGATATTGATATCATACACGTCAACACTGAAGAGCAATTGGCAGATATCTTCACCAAGCCCTTGGATGAGAAGAGATTTTGCAAGTTACGATGTGAGCTAAATATCCTGGAATCCTAAAATGTCCTGTGATCAGGCACACATCCTAACCCTTATGCATATTGATGACTTAGATGTGCAACACACGAAGTAAAGTATATCTTCAATCAATGAAGACATACATTCTAAGTGTGAATACATTAATGTGGAATTTGACTTCGGAGCGCCACGATAATTGTGCGCCGTGTCTGGGTCTAATACTTCATATACGGTGGGTAACGCCACCACCAAACGTTCTCTTTGAAGTGTTTTCACTCATGGCGTTACCTTGCAATGTCTTCACATTTGGTTTGGCTTCAGTCTCAACATATCTTCATGATTATCTTCACTATGCTGATTATATAGATATATATATATCTACTAGTGTTCTGTCCTCTACAGCATTCACTTATAGCTATGTCTTCTTGTTGGATCTTTTGAACTAAGTGAATGTGATCGGACCCTAACCTCTCTATGCTTTCTATCTCAAATTCTATCTCTCCAAATCATATGCATTCTATTGAAACTGTCGAATGTCTTCTTTGCGTCCTTGTCAGCAGAAGATACAGAGACAACCATTAAGTCTATTTTCAATGCTCATTCCTCCACATGAAACCTGGAGAAGTAGGAACGACCACCCGACAATCCAGGCGTGCATGGGACGTGGAACAAACCCCAAAATTCCGCATAATGGCCACGTGTTCCTCAGATGCGAATCGCCAAGGGCACCTGTGTAATAACGCAGTGCCGCCCCTGTACCTATAAATACACACTTCACAGCGGTCATTATCTCTTCTTCCACTCTCGCACGAGCCCTAGCGCCACCGCTAGCCCTCGACGACGCCGGCGACGAAGCGCTTCGCTGCCGCAACGTCTCTGACGCCGTCTTCATGCCGACCGCGGACATCATCCTCTCCGCCGTCGCCGTAGGTGTCCTCCGTCGCCAAGTTAGGGCACGGAAGATTAAACTGCTCGGCCTCATCTTCCACTCCATCTAGCAGTTCTAAGTGTGGTAAATAAAACTTCCTTTTTACAGCACCGTTGATCCTATGGCCTTGTCACTTTCTACCACAAGCAGTTTCTATTCACACAAGTTAGATCTCCCTCATACTGCATCTCATGACATGCCTAGTATATTCACTTGTGCTTCACAAAGTAGTTAGATTCCTCACTTGTACTGATCTGTGGATTCGTACAAATCTGGAACCAACTTCTTATCTATGAATGAATGTCTTCGCACGATGAGGTCAATGTCTTCTAAACTGATTTATCTTCAAAATCTTCTGAGAATGCATATGACCTCTTCCCCTTCCCTCGCACCTTAATGCTGTCACAGGTACATGTCCGTGGGAGAATCCTTTGGTTCTCATAGTTTGCATTCATTTGCAGAATTCTTACAACATCACATAAATTCTCCCGAAGCCAGTTCCTGTTTGTCCAGCAAGCGAAAACCTTTGAAGCCTTTGAACGTGTTGAAGCCTTTTAGTTTAAAGTTTATGGCTTCAGAGAAACCAGCAAGGAAGGGTGGCAGAAAGCGTCGTGGAGAAACATCCAGAGATCTGCCAGATGACTTCTCAGAACTATACAAGACAGATCCTGAAGAGGATTACAATCAGCGCAAGACCCGAATCCAATGGATTCGAAGATATTGGGCAGAACAATGGTTCAAATACCAATTTGTAACCCAGGAATATGCTGAGAAAAACGCCATCAAGAGACCGTGGGGAGACATCCTATACAAGAATCTTCTACCCAGGTCCAGAGATGAAGCCATTGAACAGGGCTTCTATCCCTGCATGGTCCGTGGGCCACAGCCTGCTGATGCACACCCATCGTCACTACTATGGTGTCATGACGACAATCTGTTCAAGCGCAACTTCCAGTTTGCCCAGAACTCAGCGAAGCAAAACAAGAAGACTTTGGGACTAGACTTCAACCCTGGTCCCTCAGCTCCAAGGGCTAATGGCACACGAGATGCAGAACCCAATGTCATCGGTCCTTTCTACAACCTTGAAGGCTTCATCACCCATGTCTTGGTTCAAGGGACTGCAGTGAATGAGCCTGCAGCTGACGCTGAATCAGATGAAGCGCCTGCAGCGCCGAAGACAAAGAAGCTGAAGAAGCCTAAAGCTTCAAAGCCTGCCCCTTCACCAAAAATCTCACGGGCGAAGCCACTGGCAACTGCACCTCCTGAAGACAGTGTGCAGTCCGAAGATTTATCACGCATCTCCAAGTCCCAGAAGGCCAAGATGCCTCTTCCACACACCGGCCAAGAGCTAACAGCTGCTGCCATTCTGCGCAATGATGTCATTGATCTGTCAAGTGATGAAGATCTTGCAGATGACGCTCTTGAGCAACTCATCAAGAGCAAAGAAGAAGCAGAAATCTTCAATGATCTGCCTCTCTTTGATGTAACCATCATCCATAACTTCATTAACGAATGGTTTGACACGCCAAACATCAGCTTTGAAGATCTGCAGCTTCCCATTGGCCTCAGTGTCGCCTTCCAAGGCGCCATTGCTTCAGAGCTAGCTGTCGCCCAGCGCATTGTTGAACTGAAGCAAAAGATTGACTATGAAAAGGCTCAGTTCAAGAAGCATATGGCCAAGCTCAGTGTGCAAGAAGTGAAGAACTTCAAGATCATGATGCACGAGCTCAAGGAAGCCTTTCTGAAGAAACATGCAGAAGCTCAGGGTTCGCGTGAGCGCATGAAGGCTCTGGCTGACAGATGTGTGCAAGCCTACAATGAGGCTGAGAAGCGCAAGGCCCTTGGGCGTCCTGGCATCGACCCCAGGATGGCCGCAAAGAAGAAGAAGCCTGCTACGGCTGAACCCGACGCACCAAGGCAGGAAGCAGTTCATATTGTCTTCCCAACAAGAATGACTGGCTCGAAGCCAAAAAGCCAGTCAACCGCTTCAGATCTCAAGAAGACGAGGACTGCTGAGGCTGAAGCCAGGAAGAGGAAACATCCTGAAGCCTCTCCTACTGCCCCCCTCCAAGAAGAAGAGGAAGACCAAGAAAGATCGGGCTGCTCCCACAGAGCCTTTGATAGTTGAACCCATTTCTATGGTCTATTCTGAAGCTGAACGCCAACTGACAATCCATGAGCCTGCTTCCATAGAGGCTCATGAAGCTGAAGACTTTCCAGCAGCTGATCCCATCGCTGCTGAAGATGGTGCAGTCCTTCCTCAGCTCGAGAACATCGAACTCATCAGCATTGGTCGTCCACTGACACCAATTGCACAGGATGCTTCATGGGCGGATCGCCCACAAGAGGAAGAAGACTATGAGGCCCAGCCAACTCCAACTCCACAGGCGTCGCCTGTGTTGCGTAGGCTTCGCAAAGGTCCAAGGCCTCAAGTCTCTGCTGAAGACATTCCGGCTGCATTAGCCGCGGAAGAAGAAGTCCCACAAGTTCCCACTCCCCTGTCCCACCAAGAAGCAATTCTCAAGGAGAACGTGCTTGTGACCGACCCTCCAGCTCGTCAAGTGGAGGATGAAAATCTTGCGGATGCCACCACCACCAATGAAGCTAATGTGGAGCCCTCCCCAACAAAAGCATCAGAAGACAGCGAAGCCACTGATCCCGCCACTTCTGTTCCTGAGTCTGCTGCCGGTCCCCAGTTTGACTATCATGTTGAGCATAGGCCTCGGGTACAGAAGCCAATCCCAAGATTGCCAAGGTTCCCAGGTCCTGCATCAGCACCTGGCTCCTTCAATATCAATGGCTTCAGAGCAGACAACACATTCTTCGATAGCTCCAGGAACCCCTACTCAAGGGAAAGGATATCATCTGATCGGTTCTGGAGCTATCCGCAACGAAGCTATTACTCATGCATTCTTTACAACCAAGGTCGCATCTTCCCACACAAGCGCCTTGACATTGAAGCTATAGCTGGTCTGCCCTGTCTGGAAGAAGCTTTGGATTGCTTCAAGGAAGTTGGACTGCTGTCGTTCGTTACCGACCAAGAGCATTGGAATGAAGAGTTGCTGCTCCAATTCTATGCCACACTTCACATCCGCGGGTACAGCAGAGATCCAAAGACTTGGGTCCTGGAGTGGATGACAGGAAACGTTCATCACGAAGCCAATGCATTTGACATCATTGAGCTCACTGGTTTGCCCACTCCTGGCGATCTCTACAAGCATGGATGTCAGCTTCATAGTGAAGCTATTGAGAGCATCTTTCAGAAGCCTGAACCTGATATGAGTCAGATGCTCAGCATGATGAAGCCATTGCCCCAAGATGCTGCTTATCCCACGGAGTTCTTCGTTGAAGACCTTGAGTATCTGCCAAGAACCATCTATCACATCATCAGGCGAACTCTCTGGCCCATCAAAGGGCACTCTCCAAATGCCAAGCTTGAGGGTGCAATGAAGACTTTGGTCTTCTATATTCTTCATGGAAAATGCTTCAATGCACAGGACTTATTCATTCGCCAACTTGCTGCATGAGGCTCTGATATGTTTGGCTTGAAGTTCTATGCCCCATGGGTAATGCGGCTAATCAAACTTCACTCCGCTATCTCATATCAGCCATCTGCTCGCAATCATCGGATTTTTCTGCCTGATGTAGATATCTCTATTGAAGCCATCTATCCTGAGCCTGCCAAAGAACCTCTAATTCTTCAAAATGCAGAGCATCAGAGTTTCTCTCAGAACATTGAAGGAGTTGAAGCAGTCACACGTGTGTATCCTTTGGCTGGCACTACACGTGCACCACATCATGCGTCCACTGAAGCCACTGATAGTACAACTGCTCAACGACCCAAGAAGCGCACTCGTGTTCTCAACAACCGAGAGCTTCTTGTGGCTCTTCATCAGAAACAGGATAGGCATCATGACTGGCTGAAGCGTCAGATGCAAAGCCTCTTGCTGGATGTTAATCACATTCGCAATCTTTCCACCAAGAATGCTTTTGTTGCTCATGAGACCTCTCGCCGCACATGGAAAGGGCTAACGATGATGTGTTCTGAAGATGATCTTCAAGAGGATGGCTTCACTGAGCGATTCAAGTTTGACTCCACACCTCCTCGAAGGGCTGTGCTGCGACAAACTCCCTCCCTTGAAGACTCTGAGTTCTCTTCCTCTGCTGCAACTGTGACTGCCAGAGTTATCGAGGATGAAGACGATGCTACTTTACCGCCACCTCCTTCAGCACGCTTCGACTCTGCTCCAAGCTCTTCAGCACCTCCAAACACCACCAACGACCCTGCTACTTCACCTACTCCTCATGGGAACGAGTAGATGCTCTATGTCTTCAAACCTTTTTGGTCCTTACTGACAAAAGGGGGAGAAGCATATGAGGTTGATAGTCTTCAAGCGGGTCTATATGGGCGGGTGCTTTATATTTTGCTTCGTGCTTACAACTCTCGTTTTGCTACATTTGGTTCTTTGAGTTGTAACACTTAAACTCGATGGTCGTCTGCTACTTATCTGCCACCTTGTTTTGCGATGATAAATTCCGCATGTGCGACAATAAATTCCGCACTTAGATCATTCTGTAGACATCCATTTTCCATTATGCATGTCATTATCTTCATATACTTTCACATGCATAGTGGATTGTCATCATAAGTTGAAGTGGATCTCCACAAGTACAACCTGCCATGTGCATTTGCATTCCAAAAGCAAATTACTTATATGCACATCTTCAGGGGGAGCCCTTGCAACTTATGAAGACAATTCCTTATCCTTTACAATTCCACAGATTATATTCCCCGTTGAAAACTTCAACTAGTTTGTCATCAATCACCAAAAAGGGGGAGATTGTAAGTGCATCTAGTGCCACCCCTAGTTGGTTTTGGAGTATTGATGACAAACCTAGTTGAGGGACTAATGTGTTTGTGAGAATTGCAGGATAACACAGGTAGAAGTCCCTCATTGATTCGGTTTTTCCTACCAGAGATGACCCCTAAAAATGTATGAAGACATTGAAGTCAAAGGTGGTATATGAAGATATTCACATTGAAGACTATGACAAGAGAAGACACCACATGAAGCCTATGGAGCTCGAAGACTTAGATCTTTCGTAGTTCTCTTTCTTTTGTGTTGAGTCATAGGAACCACCGTACTGTTAAGTGGGGTCCAAGAGAACCAATCAGAATGACCGAAGTGATGCCTAACCAAAACCTATGTCTTCGACTGAAGACTATGAGAGCGAATCTTGTCCAGGGTCATACAAGTCAGCTTTGCTTGCAGCCCAAGTAAAGTTGTCGTGTAAGTTTGAAATCTGACCGTTGGAACACGTGTCAGTTCCTTAGTGACCCAGGGTCATTTCGGACAAATCAGGTTGGGTTGCCAAGTGACTATAAATAGCCCATCCCCTACAACCATAAATGGTTGGCTGCTCAGATTCAGAGTACGGCTTTTGTCGTTTGAGAGCAACCCACCTCGAAGCCTTTGAGAGAGAATTCCTTGCGAGGATAAAGCCCTAACCACCCAGAGCCAAAGAGAATTAGGCATCACTTAAGTCTTCTTGTTTGTGTGATCTGAAGACTTATTACACTTGAGGACTGTGCATCCTCCAGCCGGTTAGGCGTCGCATTCTGAGCATCCAAGAGACATTGTGGATTGCCGGTGAACGAAGTCTGTGAAGGTTTGGGAGTCTACCTTGAAGACTTACCAGAGTGATTGGGCGAGGTCTGTGTGACCTTAGCTCAAGGGGAATACGGTGAGGACTGGGTGTCCTGAGCTGCGTGTTCAGGACTGGGTGTCCGGGACTGTGTGTCCTAAGGTTTAAATACCTAGCCGCCCCAACCAGACGTACAGTTGTCATAGCAACTGGAACTGGTCCAACAAATCATTGTCTTCAATGAGTCACTGGTTTCATGTTCCCTTCCCTTTACTTACTGTTACTCCTTGTGAAGTCATTGTATGTTTGCACTATCTTTTGTCTTCACTGAGTGACTGCGTGTTTTGTCTGGCTTCACAATATCTTCCTACCTGATCCTTACTACATTGCTGCTATTAGTCATTGTGCTTTCACTCTATTGAATACTTGACTATGGCTTGCCTAGTGTAGTCTACCTTCCGCTGCAGGGTATTAGGTTTATTTCTATCGTTTGTCTTCATAACTCCCACGTTTTGAAGACTTTCATAAAAATCGCCTATTCACCCCCCTCTAGTCGATATAACGCACTTTCACAACGGAAGCCATGTCAACCGTCTCACCATCTTCATTATCATTATCATCCTCATTGTACTCTTCTTGTGCCACCAACCCCTTGGGAGGAGTCTTCTTGGTGAAGTTGTTCTTGTTTGGGAAGGACTTGGCCTTGTCTTTTCGGATAAGCTTGCCACCATTGTCTTCCCTTTTCTCGTATGGGCACTCAGCAACAAAGTGGCTCACATTGCCACAATTATAGCATGTCCTCACACGTTGCTTGCCCTTGGCGCCACTTGAGTTGTTCTTGTTGAAGTTGGGCCTTGAGTTCTTCTTTCTCCAAAATTGCCGTGAAGCGAGAGCCATGTGCTCATGATAAGCATATTTGGTATCCTCGGGGCAACACTCCTCTTCTTCCTCTTCACCCTATTCTTCCACACTAGCCTTGGCCTTCAAAGCAAGGTTGGGCTTCTTTGCTCGTTGAGAATGCAACACCGCATTGTCAGCGGTCTTGTCCAAGATCCTCATTGCAACAAACTCATCCAACACTTCACTTGAGGACAAGGCGTGAAAGTCCGGTCTTTGACGGATGACGGAGGACATGGCCTTGTGGTAAGGCATAATGGCCTTGAGAAACTTGCGCTTGATCCAATTGTCATCCGTATCATTGCTCCCATGATCTCGGAGTGAGACCGCGAGAGGGGTTAATCTCCGGTAAAGCTCTCGAGGTTCTTCATCTTCATTCATTGCAAACTAATCAGCTTCATCTTGCACCACTTCAAAGTTTGATCTTGAATACTTGTGCTTTCCTTGTAAATGGAAACAACATGTTGCCATGCTTCCTTGGCCACGATGAAAGGATGGAGATGCGCAATATCTTTGGGCGGAATTCCTTCTTGGAGAATGAAGAGAGCGGACTCGTTGAATTGATGATCCGTGGCTTCTCTAGGAGTGAAGTTGCTTGGGTCGTGCGGGTAGAAACCTTGCTCAATAATTCTCCAAAGATTAGTAGAACTATGATTTAAATGACGTTTAAACCGATAGACCCAAGCGGAAAAATCCTCATTTTTCACAAGCTTGGGAGGGGGACCAACATGATTCGTATGCATGGAGGGAACCGGCCCTCCATAAGTAATAGGAGGTTCAACATGGGCAAAGATGTCATTTCCTCTTCTACCACTAGTCAAAGGAACTTGATCACTAGTAGCTTCCCCCTTGTTGGAGTTAGCATTTGTCACCTTGTTAGTGGGATCGACCACTTCCAAAGGTGCGGCGGAAACTTTAAGACCGTCAAGAAAATTCTTAAGTGTGCCTTTGACCTCGCCGTCATGGAGGTTCTCAATGTGTCCAAGGCCACATTGAACTCCTCACAAGATACCGAGATCCCCCATCGGCCTCAGACAAAGGGGGACTCGCACCGGGGTGCTCCTCCACCTCGTCTGTGGTGTCAACCATACTCTTCGGACGGCAAAGTCCGTAATAAAGAGATGAGGCTCTGATGCCAATTGAAAGGATCGATATGGTTGACTGGAGGGAGTGAATAGAAAACTAACAATTTTTAGATTTTTACCAAATTAATCTTAGCATCAAAATAGGTTGTCTAGATATGCAACTAGGTGAGCAACCTAAATGATGCAGCAACAAATAGCACACAAGCAAGCAAGGGATACAACACAACATAAGCTTGCACAAGTAAAGGTAAGAGATAACCAAGAGTGGAACCGGTGGAGACGAGGATGTGTTACCGAAGTTCCTTCCCTTTGAGAGGAAGTATGTCTCCATTGGAGCGTTGTGGAGGCACAATGCTCCCCAAGAAGCCACTAGTGCCACCGTATTCTCCTCACGCCCTCACACAATGCGAGAAGCCGTGATTCCACTATTGGTACCCTTGAAGTCAGCGACCGAACCTTTACAAACAAGGTTGGGGCTCTCTCCACAACCGAATTGGAGGCTCCCAACAAAACCATGGAGCTTCACACAATGGAATATGGCTCCAAGGTGACCTCAAACGTCTAGGGTGCTCAAACACCCAAGAGTAACAAGATCCGCAAGGGATTAGTGGGGGGAATCAAATTTCTCTTGGTGGAAGTGTAGATTGGGGCCTTCTCAACCAATCCCTAGAAAATCAACAAGTTTCATTGGCTAGGGAGAGAGATCGGGCAAGAATGAGCTTTTGGAAGGCAATGGAGCTTGGGGGAAGAGATCAACCCTAGGAAGAAGAAGACCCCCCCCCCTTATATAGGGGAACCAAATCCAACCGTTTTCTGCCCAGTCCTGCAGCTAAGCGGTACTACCGCTTAGGCGGTACTACTCCGCACAGGCCTATAAATACACAGAGTGTATCTACGGTAGTGCCGGTGGAGCGGTACTACCGCTGACCCGGGCGGTACTACCGCCTTGGGTTTTAGACCTGGAGAGGCTGCAGTAGTAGATGGTGCCAGGGGCGGCAGTACCATGCCAAGCAGTACTACCGTCCTAGTGCCGCTCTACTACCTCTTGGGGCAAAGTGGGAACAGAACCTTGCACAGAAGAAAACCCCACAAGCGGTAGTGGAGACGGTAGTATGAGTTGTAGTACCGCGGAGCGGTACTACCGTTCTACTACCGCCCTAATACCGTGAATTACAGATCGACAACCGAAAGTTGCAAGCTCGGGGGAACCCTAAGCGGTAGTGCCACGGAAGTACCATCGGTACTACCGCATAAGCGGTACTACCATGGGCACTAGCGGTACTACCGCTGGTAAGATGCTGAAAACAGCACATAAAACATTGGAAAGGCTCCAGAGAACGGAAAGGAGGTTGTGGGTGCATATGGGGTTGTGTACGTGTTGATTCCACCCATACCTTTCCGAAGTGGACCCCCTCTTAATAGTACGGCTTTCCTACGACTCAAATCCACCGAAAAGAACCGTATAGAACCACCGTCTTTGGTAGGCTCTGAGGGGCATCGAAACGTCAAGTGTCTAGACATGAGATATCTGAAATGCTCAATGCACACGATTGGTCCGCAAAAGCATCATCAATCACGAAAACCACTTAGGGAGAAATATGCCATTTCAACCTCTTACTCCTCCGGCACTAGTTCATCGCAACCCCATTGCAAGATCCAGTTATACAGAATGCTTGCAAGAACAAGCTTAACCTGGGTGGGGAAAGTGTGGCTTCTTATCCAGGATCTTAAACATATTCTTTAGAGCTTCAAATGTCCTCTCAACAGCAACTCTAAGGCTGAAGTGTCTGAGATTAAACAGTTCATGTGGAGTCCTAGGATAGTTCCTACCAGAGAACTCATTCATATGGTACTTGGTTTTCCTGAAGGGTGGGAGAACACTTGGCCGACATGCATAGGCAGCATCTCCTAGGTAGAACTTGCCATCGGCGATATTGATGCCATCAAGTCTAGTATGCTAGAACTTAGATTGTTAGCATCATGCGCTGATCTTTCTCAGCCAGCCAACACATATGTGAACTTCAGATCGAAGTCAATAGCAGCAAGAACATTCTGACTTAGAGTCAATACTAGAAACATGCTCAAACGGAGACACCGTAACATTGGAAACAACTACAACCGCATTCTATGTGGACAAGCAACCGAGGAAACAATTGAACATATGATATTCCACTGCCAATTCAGCAAGAGTTGCTAGGACAAAATCAACATCACATGGCAGGGTGTTGGATCAAGACTCTCCATCATTGAAGAGACATAATCTACTTGGGCCAGACCAATGTTCATGGAAATATTCCTCCAAACTGCATGGAGTATCTGGAAAGAAAGAAATAATAAAGATTTCAGAAGTATATCTCCAAGCACCATGTCCTAGCTTACTAGATTCAAAGAGGACTTTATTTCACTCCAATACATAGTCAAGGAGTCAAAGTAACCTTTCATATTTAGCTTCTTAGAAAGCATCTCATAAAATGTTGTAATTACTTGACAAATGCCTACTAGAACTGGTGTTGGTTGATTAGTTGTTTCAGCAACCCCCTCCCCCTATGTACTTGTAAATATCCTTGTTAATGAAATCATGTCGTAGAATAATTGTTCTACAGTCACAGGGTCAAAAAAAGAATATTCTGACTTGTGTAGTGCTTTCTCCCCCTGTATGTTGCAGATTGTGACCTGAGCGCTCTAGTAGTGACATGAGTATCATCTATTGCCCCGATGCAATCCTGAAATGGCATTACAAGATGGTGTTATGGCTATAGGAGAACAATATAAGCATGTCAAGGCATGAACCATGATGTCAGTGCTCACCTTGAAATATGGATATCATCTTGGGCTACTGCGAATCTTGCTAGGAGTCCGGCTGATTGGTGACCTGATCATCTCTCCTCTGAGTTCCCCAACAGCATACAACACTTGCCTGAAGTACCAAGAAATGGTCTTCATTGATCCCCTGGACGTGTTGGGGATAAACCTGAACCTCTGGTTATAGCCGGCAACATGGAGGAACATGGCAACTTGCTCTTTTGCACTAGTGTAGATGCTATCTCGTAGCAGCCCATTGCTCCTGAAGGTCTGCACAAGCCTGGTGAAAGGTGCTCTTTTCATTCTTAGCATCCACAGAGCCTTTGTGTCACTGCAATTGTAAATGTAGTTCAGATTCGCCATCCTCTCCTGATATCGGGTTAACATGGGAGCATAACGAATGACAGGCTTGTCACCACGACGAACATCTCTCTTGTGGATCAACATGAGGCATGTCTGAACCACGGCTATCAGCGTTGTTGTCTGAACTACCAATTTTGCCCGTTCGTCCATAACCTAAGCGACATCAATGGTGCGGTGAGCAATGGAGAAATCGATCCTACACCTTGCCTAACATAGGGGGAGGGGTTCCAAGTTGCTTAGCGGCTTCGAAGATGACGACGGGGAAGGGGAGGCCATGGCTGAGTCGAGGAGGACCGGATGGTGGCCAAGAGTAAGGGAGGAAGCGGCTCCTGCTGCCGGCTGGAGAGTGATGTTGCCGCCTCCGTCGCCGTCGCTTGCATAGATCTGAGTCATCGTCGTCGTCGGTGCTAAGAACAGAGGAAGTGCTTGTCCTAGAGCTACCGGTGGCCGAGTAAATGGGACGGTGAGGCTAGATTTCACACCATCCCGCCTCGACCGATTTCCATCCCTCGTCATCTCCACTCGATTTCGCCTTGCACTGTCACGTGCGCGCTACATCCCTTTTGCGCCGCACTTAGCCTGGCTCGCTGGAAACTGCCGATTCGAGGATTTCCAGCAAGTCAGGCTCTGAACTGCTTTAAGGTTCATGCCGATGCGAGTCGGTCCACCCTATTTGCAACCAAATGTGTTTTTTTTTGGCCCAACCCAGCCTGGTTGGAAATAATGCATGCAACCAAACACGTCCTGCATGTATATGCAATACGTCCTGCACAACCTGCGGCAACTGGTCCTCTTGAGCTGGTCAGCTGGAAACATGTAGTTATGGAGGTATATTACGTGCCATCATCAGTGGATTGTTGTGAGAGGCAGAAGCCTTGGCTGCTCATGAATGAAGCTGTTCGAGGCCTCCACACGCTATATTACATTGAATGACACGGACGTATAGAAAAGAAATGCCTGACATACGAATCACATTGCCAGCAAAGGCCCATGGGTCGCCATCGATTCACACGCGACGGCCGCCGATCATCATGCAGACCCTGCCTTCTTGGCCTCCTCCGCGTACAGTGCCTTGATCTCCTCCACGTCGTCGCTGCTGCCGAGGAATATCGGCGATCTCTCGTGGATGTCGGTGGGGATCAGGTCGAGCGACTGCATTGCATCGATTCACAACGCAGAAAACCAAGTGTCAACATGCATACTGTCTTTCCCGCAAAAAAAAAACATACATACTGTCTGTTGCCGGACATGAAATTCTGGCCAGCGAAAGAAAAAACAGAGATGTTTGCATGTTACAACAACACATACCCGTCCTTTGCCTGTGAAAGACTGGCCTCCAGCCTCCTCCATCAGGAATGACATGGGGAACACCTCATACATCACACTGCAAACACAGCAAATTCAGGCAACTTCAAAAGAATTGCGTGCAATTGGACGTGCTGCTTGAATTGTGCGCGTAGGCGCTGGCGTACCGGAGCTTTCCGCTTGGGCTCTTCTTGTCCGCGGGGTACAGAAATATGCCGCCATATAGCAAGGTGCGGTGCACATCAGCAACCATGCTGTGAACCATCAGGAATGCAGTGTTATATGTTGTGACAAGAATTATACAAGTGGTTGCTACATTCATTGTTAGGGAGAAGCTTAAGTATGTGAGGCAAATTGTTTCGTCAGGCAAGCAAACTGAAGATTCACTCACCTGCCGATGTATCTAAGGGATTTAGGTGATGAACCATCCGTGGGGTACTTGCACTTCTCCACGTACCTGTTAAATATTTTGTGACATGTTAGCTGGAGTTTAAGTATCTGAAGGAAGTAATATTACTCCGAAACATAAAAGATCACACACTTTGCAGTAGGCGTGTCCCAGTTCTTGGCGTTCCCTTCATTAACCGAATAGATCTTTCCTTTCGGCGGTATCTGAAACAAAAGAGCATACAGATCTTTTGAGTAGTATGCCTCTAGGTGAATTTTCAGAAAAGTAAATGAATCCTATTAGCAGTGTCACACAATACCTTGATATCTGGATGAGTCATTATGAACTCCCCGAGAGAGGGGTCAAGCGTGAAGCCGTTGACACCATTTCCAGTGCTCAGGACAAGCTGCAGACAATTAGCGTACACAGGCCAATTCAGATACAGTCACACACGATTTATCTTGCTTGTGCAACACGAGGTCAGGGAACTTCGATTAGTTACCGTGCAGGAACTCCCATACATGCAGTATCCGGCAGCAATCATGTCCTTCCCAGGCTGCAGTACTTCCTCCAGAGTCACGGTGTCTTGGTTCTTGATCATGTAGATCCCAAAGATCTGTAGAGCAAGAAAATCCATGTAAGAATAAGAAATAAACTGTCCATGTAGCATGTTTCTATGAGCATATTCCCTGCGAGGCTGAGACTTTGAAAGGGCAAAAAGGAAAGTAAAATGTGACTTCCCATAATTGTGCGTGTTCCGAACAACTTTTTGGGTTTGATGAAATTTCTTGTGTGCTTCCCTTACCGTTCCGATGGAGACGCCGCAGTCGATGTTGGAGGATCCATCCAGGGGGTCAAAGCAGACACAGTACCTGATGAAAAATGAAGATCCGCGTATTTCATCAGAAACAAACAGAGGAAAATTTGCTCCTTGACCACATCAAAGGTACGTGAGCAGAGCATGGAGTCGTCGGAAGATTTTTACGCACTTTCCACGGAGCTTAGGGTCCACGAACGTCGCCTTCTCGTCCTCCTCGGACACAAGAACGCACTGCGCATATCCGGTCGTTCGCACCGCAAAGCGTCACAAAGCAGAACGAATCGGCAAAAAAAGGAAATGGGCTGAGAGAGAATGCATACGGTGCGGCCGCTGCTGACGAGGGCATTGACAAACACCTCGTTGGAGAGCACGTCCAGCTTCTTCTGCTCCTCTCCCTGAAGAGCCCACGCCAATTTCCAATCATGGTCATATTTTCATTATCACGAAAGAACAATTGTGATGAAGAGAAGAAACGGGACGAAGAGCAGCTTGCCTGGACGTTGGTCTCGCCGGCGAGGCCGGTGAGCTTGGCGAGGCCGGCCTTGTTGACGGCGGAGGCGACGAACTTGCAGCCGAGGACGATGTGGGAGAGGAGGATGGTGAGGTCGCCGCGCGACTCCGGGTGCCGGCTCTGCTCGTTCAGCACGTGCCGCGTGATGGTCATCAGGTCCGTCCGGAACGTGTCCGCCGCGTGATCCATCTTCCTTCTCCGACGCCGACCCTCTCTCCCGTTCGCACGCTCAGCTCGTAGGAGAGTTGGTACGTGTTGCGGGCTTTGCTTGCAGCGCAGGCCCCGGAAGTGAGCGATCTATCTATGCCCGAGAGGTACGGCGCGGGAAGTGGCCGGCTGCGAGCCGTGACGTGACGCGCGGCGTGGTGTTTTGGTAGGTAGCGCGGGGAGAAAGTGAGGCTGGGAGCGGAGGGGCTTGGGGCTCCAACGGAATGAGCGCCCAGGCCTATCCCCTCTATCCGCGATGGCTGGTAGCACGGTGGCCGTGTGCGTCTGTGGCCGTCGCGTGGTGAGGTGATGGGAGTGAGAGGAGGGCAGGGCTTTGTCCCGCGCACGCACGTTACCGTCCCGCCGGAGCAAGGCGCCAACGCCCGGCGCAAGCGGAGCGATCAGCGGGACAGTGACGACGTTTAGCCGTAAACTGAACCCCGACGTGACGGCGAGACGGTTTTGCCACGGTCGTCAGCGGCAGTTCGCACCAAGCAAAGCTTGGGGTGTTGGAAGCTGTTATTGCGTTCAACCACACAAGAGGAGCTTTGCTTGATGGCCTGCCCTTCACGCGTAGTACGTGGAATATCGTAGCGCCTTTTTATATTGAAAAACGTGAAATATCCTGGAGTAACTTTTTTCAACCATATACGTGGTATATACTCCTACCAGGCTCAGCCCCAAGTGGCTGCTGCCGCTTGGCCTCAACGCTAGCCTGGTCAGGGGAATAGCTGCTTTTTGCTATGTGACTTCAGGTCCTGGATTCGAATGCGTTTTCGTGGTCCAGTCAAGACTTGCAGAAGCCACTAGCGTAAACTTGACGCTGTCGATAACTTATGTCAACGGAGATAACGTGCCATTTATAACGTTGCTTACATACAATAATAAAAGTTGCGTCCAGGAAATCAGCAAAGGCATTTGCATTTGACACGGCATGCATGTTGACCATTTGACACGGTATATGCATGTCGCTAGCAGAAAATACTCCAACATAAATAAACTTGTAATAAAATCAAGGAAGCATAGTACAAACAATCTTCAATCGAACATAAATTACAAGTAGCAACCAGTGTTCCAACATACTTAAATTAAGAGTAGCAACGGTGCTCCAACATACTACTTGAGAACTGAGATATCAACAATCTATTGCAGAAGACAATTGATGTTGGCCATTGCTAAGGAGTATAGCGCAGGGAGAAACCATCTAGTCCGACAAGTGATGTTAGTTGCTATTCAAAGGCACCAACAACGAATAACAGATTTACAGTATTGATCCCAGCACGTTTTCATGAGCAATCGGACTTACGGTACAACACAACGATATTGGGTTGATTTTCTTTCTGAAAAAAGGAGTAAAAAGTGTCCTGAGAATTATGCAGGTATAATTAAAGGTACAAGGAGCATGTATGAGGGTATCAGCATCTTTGTTGGAAAACAGCATTAACCTGGAGCCTTCCAAGAAAGATTGGAGGATCACAGTTCAAGCTTCAAAGTATAGTACAACAACTGTTTGTTTTCTTCGCCTGCTTGTAGAACATCTGAAAAGGACAGGGTAAACATCTATCAGGAAAACAAACATAGTGATAACTTCAATAAGACAAAGCATTGAAATGATCCGTAACACTAAAATCGTGATTTTCAGCAAGTTACAAGGGCACGTCTGTTTTATGACTGAAAAAACAGTAAAGCCTAGAAGAACAGGACCTGGTTATGTAAAAAGAAAAGAAGTGCCTTAAGAGCCCTTTGCAAATATGTACATTATATACTTTAACAAAAAGCATTCTGGAAACTGGACAGCATTCAGGAAATTATTCAATATTACAGGCAAGATATTGCAAGTGCAGCATTAGAGCAGTTTCGGGCATTGTCGTAAAGAAATTGGTGAGTGAATGATGTAATAACAAGATTTATCTTATTATACAAACCACACATGATAATATTAGCATCACATATAGCAGATGACTAGAAATAAATATCCATGGGCAGTGATCCCTTCGTACTAGACAAGTAAACTTTACAATCTAATGGAGGCGCCTGTAGTAAAACAATGTGCAGGCTGAAAGACAATGCCCGTTGTAGCTTGGAGATAAATAACAGTAACTGGTAGCAATTTTTCACCATGTCTTGAGTAAAAAAGGACCCCTCAGGTAAATAGCAAATAAAATAAATATATGCTTACCTGTGAAGCAGCACTCAGGTCTGAGCTTTTTTCAACCAAGCTATCCAATCGCTCTCCTCTTTGAAGGACATTCTCTATAGTTTTATGCTGTTAAAATTATTCAAGCATATACAGAGCATATCAGCAATGGGTTGCTACCACACACAAAATAGCATGATATCTCCAGTACAAGATGGGATGGTGAAGATCATCTTTACAGGGAAAGGCTGGCCTTGCACCCATTGTGTATGGTGCAAGTAAGATGGTAAATCTGTAGATCTCTAAGCACGTAGAAAAATCAGATAATTAACACTTACTAGGATAATTTTTGTTTCATCCAAGTCCCTCTGAATTTTTGTTAACTTGTCAGCCTCTGCAGGATCCTACAAAATGGGATGCTTCATTATTAATGAGAACAAGTTTGTCATGGGTTATGGCAAGTTCCACAGTGAAAATGACAAGTAGAGTAAAAGCACACTGCAAATTGCAAAATCACACTAATATGTCCAAACATAGAACCCATTCCTAAATGTGTGGAGAACATAGAACCCATCCCAGAGAAGCCACCACGGAACACCGCACCAGCTACTTTTTCTTTCAAAAACAGACATACAACCACAAGATACAGCCCATTCCTTAGAAAATTAGAAGCCACCCCAGCACACCAAACTTGTATCTGGCCATCTTTTTCATCATAAAACAAGAAGGCAAGAACGATACATGACACGATACAATGGATATAGCAGAATTGTAAAATAGACAACTTATTACAACTGTAGTTGCACCCTCCCTCTCTCTCATTTTCTCTTTCTGTGGAGTATATAGGATAAATAGACCAGTAGTAAACATAGAGCATTATGTTACCTCCTAGCAATGAACACACAAGCATACAAAACCTTCCATAGATGATTATACCTGAAATTTTGTCAAAGCTTCCATCAGGAAAGGCCACTCTTGAGTGGAATCTGCTGTGGCGGCTTTCCAAGCATCCCCAAAAGCCTTCTGGTATTCATCAAGTACCTTCATAAAAAACATCGCATCAACAGCTAAGTATCACCCAAAAACACTACTATGGAAGAACTGCTCTATGGAACTTATTCAGTTATGACAGTACAGAAAATATTTGCATGACCCCAATAAAATCATGATTATTATCTAACTACACGCATGAATGTATGTCAGGACTCAGGAGAAAAATATATTTGTTTAGCAAAGACTGTACTCCCTCCGGTCCTTTTTACTCTGCATATTAGATTTCTGTCAAGTCAAACTTTGCAAAGTTTGACTAAATTTATGTTAAAAAATACCAACATCTACAATATCAAATATATATACTATGAAACTACATTTCATAATGAATCTAACAATATTGATTTGGTATTATGAATGTTGGTACTCTTTCCTATAAATTTGGTCAAAGTAGAAATAGTTTGACTTGGGACAAAACTTATATGCGAACTAAAAAGGACCGGAGGGAGTACATGGTTTATCAGCGAGGAAGCAAACTGCATGACAACAACGTGTATATGTATGCATCTCCTGACTTACACAAGGTACCGAGTATGTCTATCGAAGTAGTATGATTAAGAATTCTAAGAAAAATTGTGCTAGCGCGGCCCGTCCAGATGTTTCTTTGTAGCTCCGCCACTCACTAGGGATTCCTTTTCAATAATGCCAAAGCACTTTTCTAATGTTGAGGGCAATTATATATACCAGCCTAGCGGGAGCTTATAGCATACAGTGTGCAACCATGGATGCGTAACGTCAACACTTGCATGCTTTCTGTTAATAATTTTCAAAAAGTCTGTATCTGGAAGCATTCATCAGAATAAGAACATAGAACAGGAAGATCAAATCCTGCATTGGTAAAAATTGATACTAGGCCAATCACGAAATACATAATACATGAGTTTCAACATCAACGATCTATACCTTATTCAGAAGAGAAAATGCACTTCGTACAGGATAGTGATCATCCATAAATGCCACCACGCAGAGGCCATTTCTGTTGTGTGAGTGGACCTTGTACTCTGCAAAGAAACAGCAAAGTGTTTGAATGATTCGATCTCACAATTACATACGCGAAAATGAATTTGCTCAAAGTCACTAAAACGAAAAGGAGCACTAGCAATCAATTGGAGATACAAGGAATAGGAGCAGGTGGGGCTTAAATTACGCCGTAAGCACCGAAATACTAGGTCAAATCCACCAAATGCAAATTGTCGATATTGTCACATAATCATGAATCAGTATGGACAGAGAATCACAAGCCTACAGCGCTTCTTCAGCAACAAAATCACTTTGCAAGTGCGAATCCTACAGCACATCGGATGAACTACCAGATAGGGCTACAGGCTACTTTGCAGAGATCATAACTTATGTTGGCCTTGCTCTAGGAATCAAACTACCGTAAGACCCGTGGCAGAAGACTGACCGCCGGAAAAATCAGTCCAAACCCAGACCCCGGATCTGAGCATCGGATCACAAAGTAAACTAGACCTAGAGAGCAGCGGCAAGCAGATCTGAGGAGGGGCGTTTACCTTCGTGCTGGACGGACTGGCGCTGGCCGGGCTGGGTGCGCTGGGCGACGGTGCGGGCGACGAAGACGATGAACTCCCGGGCGGCGCCGCGCTGGAAGAAGCCGAAGTGGCTGACGTCCGTGGCGTTGGCCAGCACGAGCGCCTCGGAGCCCTGCCCGCCGCTGGAGGAGGAGCCCCCGGCGCCCCCGGCCGACGGCTTCAGCACGACGAGCGCCGTGATCTTCATCTCCGCTCCGACGAGGCTGCTAGATCCGCGGCGACCTTGGGCGGTGGGTTGGATGGGTGGGTTTGGACGGGAGATCGCCGCGCGGAAGTAAAAGAAGCTTCTCCCCTCCCGTTTCCTACTTTGCTGGATTCGGTCTCACCCCCACGACGTCGACAAGTCAATGACAGCGGGCCAGCCTTGGGCGGCCAGCGTTGGTTTTCAGCTACTACTGGATTCCTTCCGCCAACCACCAACAGGAGGCGGCAAAGAGGCAGACGCGGAGAACCTGGAAACTTCCAAAACAAAATCTGGGGAACAAATATGGAAGATATCTCAATATGGAACAACATAACCACGGTGAGACGAAAATCATGACGCGGCGATCCTGTTCTTCATCTCCATCAGCGTAACACCATCCGAAAATTAAGAAAAAAAATCCAGAATTAAAATAGAGTGGAAGACGAAGGACGCAATCCAATGACGGAAGGGGCTAATCAACGGATGAAGATTATTATGCGGCAGTGGTGCTCTTCCTCTGCTTCACAGCACGAACAGCATACAGCTAGACAACGAAACTGAAGAACAGAAAGACAGTACACATCCAACAGAAATGAGATTCAGAAAAACGAACACTGAAACGAGATTCATATGAGGATAACTGCACTCTTCATTGATAATTCATCGCAGCAAGGGGCTACATATGGCAAGGCAACGACGAGAGCGGACAGGAACATGTTAGCTACACCACCAAGCTCTGAGACCGGAACATCACAGCACGACTCTCTGACAATGCACGCACACGGCGACCGCTGCTCAGGCCCTCTCCCCGCGGATGCGGCGGGCGAGCTGGATGTCCTTGGGCATGATGGTGACGCGCTTGGCGTGGATGGCGCAGAGGTTGGTGTCCTCGAAGAGCCCGACGAGGTACGCCTCGGCGGCCTCCTGCAGCGCGGACACGGCGGAGCTCTGGAAGCGGAGGTCGGTCTTGAAGTCCTGCGCGATCTCCCGCACCAGCCGCTGGAACGGCAGCTTGCGGATCAGCAGCTCCGTGCTCTTCTGGTACTTGCGGATCTCACGGAGCGCGACGGTGCCGGGGCGGAAGCGGTGGGGCTTCTTCACGCCGCCGGTGGCCGGGGCCGACTTGCGGGCGGCCTTGGTCGCTAGCTGCTTCCTCGGCGCCTTGCCGCCGGTCGACTTCCTCGCCGTCTGCTTCGTGCGCGCCATTGCTTCGGGGTCGGGGAGGGGAGCGGAGGCTGCTTCGGTGGCTGCTTGCTTGCTTGCTTGGGGGATTTGGGAGCTGGGTGAGATGGGATGGAGAGGATGGGGGTGGTTATGTAGGGGAGGAGCCGGCGGGAGACTGGGAAATTTTGGGAGCTGCGGCGGGGACGAGTGGAGGGAAGATGGATTTGGGGCGTTCGATCGGTGGCGGGTGGACGGCGGAGATTGGGTCTTGGGGTGGAGCACGCGGATCGTGGGGTGCGATCCGTGGGAAGGGGATTGCAGATTTCTGATTGGCTGCGGTGGAGTCACGCGGATCGTTGGCCCGGGTTCCTCGAAAATTTTAATTTTTTTCAGCTGGAGGTTCCTCGGTTCCGACTGGATGATCTGACTGTGGGTCTTATAGTACGCTGTAGCGTTTCTTTCTTTCTTTTTAAATAGTTGTGGCGTGGTAGCGTTTATAGTGAATGACGAGTGGGTCCAGACCTTTTTCCCAGCGTCATATTGGTTCCTGGGAGTTTCAAACAAGAACTCAAAATTTATCTTAAAAGTTTTACTGATCACTGGTTTGTAGGCTACAACGAGAAAAATAGTGCTCCAGAAACAACAAAAGATGAGCTCATTTGATCTACACATTTTTCATATATCACGTATGAAAATACATATTTGGTGGAAATTTGTATGCATATAGTGGACATCTGTGTGTACATGTACAGTTCTTTTCCACGGTAGTTTGGTGTCCATAGAAATGTTTTTAATTCTTTTCCAAAATAATCTCTACTCTTAATGGACGACTTGATGAATAGTCTGTGCGATTTAATTTCGCTGGTTTTTTTCGTCATCCTCCCACCTCCGGTTTTTTTTCATCATCCTCCCACCTCCGTTAACTTGCAACCCTCCCGCGAAAAAAAACCTAGCGATTCCCCGACGTTCCTCCTGACCTAGCGATTCCTCCATATCCCTCAAAAAAAAGCCCCCGACCTCCTCTCGGCGGCCGCCCCATCTCCTCCCCAGACCCTGGCTCGCCCCGCCCCCACCTTCTCCCTCACTCCCGGCGCCGCCCGACCCCCAACCTCCCTGGATCCGGCGCCGCCCCGCCCCCACCTCCTCCCTCGCTCCCGGCCGCCCATGCCCTCCCGGCCTCCTCCCGGCGCACATGCCACCGCCCCTGCTCCTCCCTCCTTCAGGAGGGAGCATCGTCGCCCATGTTCTTCCTTCCCCCTGTCGGCATGCGCGTCGCCGCCCCTCTGGCCGTCGTTGGCATCCTGCTCGAGACCGTGGGCCCGAGAAAGATGGAGACAATGGATGATGGGAAGGTGCAACGGCTGCCTCGTGATGACCTCGTGGGAGCAGACGGTGACAAAGACGATCAACGAGGCTGCTACTGGTATGTGCTTGATTTACAAATTATGAGGAATTGAGGTTGAATACCAATATACACACATACAGCAGCAATGGTTGATGATAACAATGGCCTTGTAGCTTCAGGTATGAGATTAAGAAGACTCACAATTTTTACCTAATTGTAGTTTAATGTTGAAGGGTTCATTAGCTGTGTGGAGACCTTTTATTATGGTGATGATGACAAACAAGATCAAGTTGTCAATTTTGAATTAAAGAAGGATCATTTGCAAAGAAGCTTGCGAGGAGTTGTCAAAATTTTGATTATAATGCAGGTATGCATTCTGATTTTGTGAAGTCTAATTTATCCAGTATATATTCATAATTTATGCAATACATTGTTAACTTGATTATGTGCTTTAATTCATAGCATCTTGGTGGAGGCTCTATGGAACTGAAGCACCAGCTCTACAAAGGATGGCTGTGAGAATCCTCTCATTGACATCAAGTTCTTCAGTCTGTGAAAGGAATTGGAGTACCTTCAAAACTGTTAGTCTCCTGACTCTCTAATCTCACATCTAGCTTGATTAGTCCATCACATGTCAAAACATTCCCTGTTCTTAATCCTTATGTTTTTTCCTGTTGTAGATACATACGAAGAAAAGAAATAGGCTAACTACATAACGTCTAAACTCTCTTGTGTTCATACAATTCAACTCGAGAATGATGGCCAAGAAACAAATGGTCAAGGAGAAGAAGATCACTGATGTCCTCTTATCCGCCGAAACTACGGAAGCTCAAGGTTTTCTTTTTGAGGGCGGATATGATTATGCAGAAGTCCTCTATATGGATAAAGATGAGGAGGAGATGAATAGTACAGGGATGTCAGGGAGTGGCATTGGAGAAGCAATGGGAGGCGATGAACTGCTCGAGCCACGTAGAAGTGCGAGACCAAGACAACTTTATGAAGAAGAAGAATTTGATTCTGAAGAAGAGGAGTTTGATGATGAGGAGGAGATGCATTCAGATGAGGAGTATGGCTATTGATAATTGAGGAGACCCAAATGAACGGGTGTCTTTTCTTAAGTACTTTTTATATATTATATCTTTATGTCATTGAGTCAAACCATTTGTGTGTGCGTCCATGTGGAATTTCCCTTTTTGACTTGTGAGAGAAGTCCTCCCAATAAGATTCTAGGAATTAAAGAACTTCATTTTGATGTGTGAACTGTTGAACTCATAATTTATAATGCTATGCCAATTGGGTTTGGGTGATGTTTGCCTCTAATCTATTTAAATATTTGATATTTCTATGGGCGTGCTGCCCCATTGAATAGACTATATTTAGTTCTTCACATTGCCTGATGTATGTTATTTTTATCACCACATTGTCTTTCTAACCTGCTATGGTACAAAGTCTATCCTTTTTATCACCACATTGTCTTTTCTAACCTGCTATGGTACAAAATCTACCCAAATAATTATCCTCCTAACCTGCTACCGTACGAAACGCCTTGGGCCGCTTAGGCTACGCCTAGGCAGGCAAGGCGCTAGGCAGAGGGTCACTTCCCGCCTACCGCCTAGCGCTTTTTCCAACCTTGGTTTATGGTACCCCTTTTTCTTATGTTCACGTGTACAAGCAACTTCACAACAAAATTTATATGTGTGGTTTGTTTTGCCTTCTTTGATTTTGCTAAGGAGTGGGGCATGGAGGAGGGCCCTGGGTGACGGCGGCGCATGACAAAGGGCTCTGGATTGTGGCGGGGAAGGAGCGGAGAAACTGTGCATCCGGGAATGTCGTGACCGCCGATCCTATTTGATGGTATACTGTCTGACAGGTGCCACATGGCCTTGTAGCTTCAGGTATGAGACTAAGAAGGTTCACAAGTTTTGCCTAATTGTAGTTTATGATATCCCTTTTTCTTATGTTCACGTGTAGAAGCAACTTCACAGCAAGATTTATATGAGTGGTTCATTTTGACTTCTTAGATTTACAAATTGCTAAGGAGCGGAGCATGGAGGAGGGCTCTGAGTCGTGATGGGGCATGGCGGAGGGCTCTGGGTTGTGGCGGGTGTTGGAAATATGCCCTAGAGGCAATAATAAATTGGTTATTATTATATTTCCTTGTTCATGATAATTGTTTATTGTCCATGCTAGAACTGTATTGATAGGAAACTCAGATACATGTGTGGATACATAGACAACACCATGTCCCTAGTAAGCCTCTAGTTGACTAGCTCGTTGATCAACAGATGGTTACGGTTTCCTGACCATGGACATTGAATGTCATTGATAACGGGATCACATCATTAGAATAATGATGTGATGGACAAGACCCAATCCTAAGCCTAGCACAAGATCATGTAGTTCGTATGCTAAAGATTTTCTAATGTCAAGTATCATTTCCTTAGACCATGAGATTGTGCAACTCCCGGATACCGTAGGAGTGCTTTGGGTGTGCCAAACGTCACAACATAACTGGGTGGCTATAAAGGTACATTACAGGTATCTCCGAAAGTGTCTGTTGGGTTGGCACGAATCAAGACTGGGATTTGTCACTTCGTGTAAACGGAGAGGTATCTCTGGGCCCACTCGGTAGGACATCATCATAATGTGCACAATGTGATCAAGGAGTTGATCACGGGATGATGTGTTACGGAACGAGTAAAGAGACTTACCGGTAACGAGATTGAACAAGGTATCGGGATACCAACGATCGAATCTCGGGCAAGTACAATACCGCTAGACAAAGGGAATTGAATACGGGATTGATCAAATCCTCGACATCGTGGTTCATCCGATGAGATCATCGTGGAACATGTGGGAACCAGCATGGGTATGCAGATCCCGCTGTTGGTTATTGACCGGAGAGCGTCTCGGTCATGTCTGCATGGTTCCCGAACCCGTAGGGTCTACACACTTAAGGTTCGATGACGCTAGGGTTATAAAGAAAGTTTGTATGTGGTTACCGAATGTTGTTCGGAGTCCCGGATGAGATCCCGGACGTCACGAGGAGTTCCGGAATGGTCCGGAGGTAAATATTTATATATGGGAAGTCCTGTTTTGGTCACCGGAAAAGTTTCGGGGTTTATCGGTAACGTACCGAGACCACCGGGAGGGTCCCGGGGGTCCACCAAGTGGGGCCACCAGCCCCAGAGGGCTGCATGGGCCAAGTGTGGGAGGGGACCAGCCCCAGGTGGGCTGGTGCGTGTTGGGGAACGTAGCAATAATTCAAAATTTTCCTACGTGTCACCAAGATCAATCTATGGAGTCATCTAGCAACGAGGGAGGAGTGGATCTACATACCCTTGTAGATCGCGCGCGGAAGCGTTCAAGAGAACGGGGTTGATGGAGTCGTACTCGTCGTGATCCAAATCACCGATGATCCTAGCGCCGAACGGACAGCACCTCCGCGTTCAACACATGTACGGAGCAGCGACGTCTCCTCCTTCTTGATCCAGCAAGGGGGGAAGGAGAGGTTGATGGAGATCCAGCAGCACGACGGCGTGGTGGTGGAAGTAGCGGGATTCCAACAGGGCTTCGCCAAGCGCTGCGGGAGGAGGGAGATGTGTCATGGGAGGGAGAGGGAGGCGCCAGGGCTTAGGTATGGTTGCCCTCCCTTCCCTCCACTATATATAGGGCCAAGGGAGAGGGGGGAGGCGCAGCCTTGGCCCTTCCTCCAAGGAAGGGTGCGGCTAGGGAGGAGTCCCTCCTCCCCAAGGCACCTCGGAGGTGCCTTCCCCCTTTAGGACTCTTCCTTTCCCTTGATTCTTAGCGCATGGGCCTCTTGGGGCTGGTGCCCTTGGCCCATACAGGCCAAGGCGCACCCCCTACAGCCCATGTGGCCCTCGGGGCAGGTGGCCCCACCCGGTGGCCCCCGGGACCCTTCCGGTGGTCCCGGTACAATACCGGTGACCCCAAAACTTGTCCCGATGGTCGAAATAGCACTTCCTATGTATAATTCTTTACCTCCGGACCATTTCGGAACTCCTCGTGACGTCCTAGATCTCATCCGGGACTCCGAACAACTTTCGGGTTACCGCATACTAATATCTCTATAACCCTAGCGTCACCGAACCTTAAGTGTGTAGACCCTACGGGTTCGGGAGACATGCATACATGACCGAGATGACTCTCCGGTCAATAACCAACAGCGGGGTCTGGATACCCATGTTGGCTCCCACATGTTCCACGATGATCTCATCGGATGAACCACGATGTCAAGGACTTAATCAATCACGTATACAATTCCCTTTGTCTAGCGGTACGATACTTGCCCGAGATTCGATCGTCGGTATCCCGATACCTTGTTCAATCTCGTTACCGGCAAGTCTCTTTACTCGTTCTGTAACACATCATCCCGTGATTAACTCCTTGATCACATTGTACACATTATGATGATGTCCTACTGAGTGGGCCCAGAGATACCTCTCCGTCACACGGAGTGACAAATCCCAGTCTCGATTCGTGCCAACCCAACAGACACTTTCGGAGATACCTGTAGTGTACCTTTATAGCCACCCAGTTACGTTGTGACGTTTGGCACACCCAAAGTATTCCTACGGTATCCAGGAGTTGCACAATCTCATGGTCTAAGGAAATGATACTTGACATTAGAAAAGCTTTAACATACGAACTACACAATCTTGTGCTATGCTTAGGATTGGGTCTTGTCCATCACATCATTCTCCTAATGATGTGATCCCGTTATCAACGACATCCAATGTCCATGGTCAGGAAACCATAACCATTTGTTGATCAACGAGCCAGTCAACTAGAGGCTTACTAGGGACATGATGTTGTCTATGTATCCACACATGTATCTGAGTTTCCTATCAATACAATTCTAGCATGGATAATAAACGATTATCATGAACAAGGAAATATAATAATAATCAATTTATTATTGCCTCTAGGGCATATTTCCAACAGTGCGCCCCCCCACCAAGGCCCAAGGCGCAAGGAAGAGGGGAAGGGGGCAAACCCTAGGGCAGATGGGCCCTAAGGCCCACCCTGGTGCGCCTCCCCCTCTCCCCTCCCCTTGGCCGCCCCTAGATGGGATCTAGGGGGTTGTCGCCACCCCTAGGGAGGGAACCCTAGGTGGGGGCGCAGCCCCTCCCCTTCCCCTATATATAATTGAGGTTTGGGCTGCCCAATACACACGAGTTCCTCTCCTTCTTGGCGCAACCCTACCCCTCTCCCTCCTCGTCTATTGCGGTGCTTGGCGAAGGCCTGCAGGATTGCCACGCTCCTCCATCACCACCACGCCGTCGTGCTGCTGCTAGACGGAGTCTTCCTCAACCTCTCCCTCTCTCCTTGCTGGATCAAGGCATGGGAGACGTCATCGGGCTGTACGTGTGTTGAACGCGGAGGTGCCATCCGTTCGGCACTAGGATCTCCGGTGATTTGGATCACGACGAGTACGACTCCTTCAACCCCGTTCTCTTGAACGCTTCCGCTTAGCGATCTACAAGGGTATGTAGATGCACTCTCCTTCCCCTCGTTGCTGGTCTCTCCATAGATAGATCTTGGTGACACGTAGGAAAATTTTGAATTTCTGCTATGTTCCCCAACAGTGGCATCATGAGCTAGGTCTATGCGTAGTTTCTATGCACGAGTAGAACACAAAGTTGTTGTGGGCGTTGATTTTGTTCAATATGCTTACCGTTACTAGTCCAATCTTGATTCGGCGGCATTGTGGGATGAAGCGGCCCAGACCGACCTTACACGTACTCTTACGTGAGACTGGTTCCACCGACTGACATGCACTAGTTGCATAAGGTGGCTAGCGGGTGTCTGTCTCTCCCACTTTAGTCGGATCGGATTCGATGAAAAGGGTCCTTATGAAGGGTAAATAGCAATTGGCATATCACGTTGTGGTTTTTGCGTAGGTAAGAAACGTTCTTGCTAGAAACCCATAGCAGCCACGTAAAACATGCAAACAACAATTAGGGGACGTCTAACTTGTTGTTGCAGGATATGCTATGTGATGTTATATGGCCAAGAAGAATGTGATGAATGATATGTGATGTATGAGATTGATCATGTTCTTGTAATAGGAATCACGACTTGCATGTCGATGAGTATGACAACCGGCATGAGCCATAGGAGTTGTCTTAATTTATTTATGACCTGCGTGTCAACATAAACGTCATGTAATTACTTTACTTTATTGCTAACCGTTAGCTGTAGAAGTAGAAGTAATAGTTGGCGAGACAACTTCATGAAGACACGATGATGGACATCATGATCATGGTGTCATGCCGGTGACGATGATGATCATGGAGCCCTGAAGATGGAGATCAAAAGGAGCAATATGATATTGGCCATATCATGTCACTATTTGATTGCATGTGATGTTTATCATGTTTATACATCTTATTTGCTTAGAACGATGGTAGTAAATAAGATGATCCCTCATTAAAATTTCAAGAAAGTGTTCCCCCTAACTGTGCACCATTGTGAAAGTTCGTCGTTTCGAAGCACCACGTGATGATCGGGTGTATAGATTCTTACGTTCGAATACAACGGGTGTTGACGAGCCTAGCATGTACAGACATGGCCTCGAAACACATGCGAAACACTTAGGTTAACTTGACGAGCCTAGCATGTACAGACATGGCCTCGGAACACAAGAGACCGAAAGGTCGAGCATGAGTCGTATGGTAGATACGATCAACATGAAGATGTTCACCGATGTTGACTAGTCCGTCTCACGTGATGATCAGACACGGCCTAGTTGACTCGAATCATGTAATCACTTAGATGACTGGAGGGATGTCTATCTGAGTGGGAGTTCATAAGACGAACTTAATTATCCTGAACATAGTCAAAAGGTCTTCGCAAATTATGTCGTAGCTCGCGCTTCAGTTCTACTGTTTAGATATGTTCCTAGAGAAAAAATTAGTTGAAAGTTGATAGTAGCAATTATGCAGACAGTAAAAGACTTATGTCCTTAATACACCGCTCGGTGTGCTGAACGTCGTCTGTGGATGTTTCGAACATCTGACATACACATTTTGATAACTACGTGATAGTTCAGTTAAACGGTTTAGAGTTGAGGCACCGAAGACATGTTAAAACGTCGCGAAACATATGAGATGTTTCGAGGGCTGAAATTGGGATTTCAGGCTCGTGCCCACGTCAAGAGGTATAAGACCTCCGACGATTTTCTTAGCCTGCAAACTAAGGGAGAAAAGCTCAATTGTTGAGCTTGTGCTCAGATTGTCTGAGTACAACAATCGCTTGAATCAAGTGGGAGTTGATCTTCCAAATGAAATAGTGATAGTTCTCCGAAGTCATTACCACCAAGCTGCTAGAGCTTCGTGATGAACTATAATATATCAGGGACATATATGATGATCCTTGAGATATTCGCGATGTTTGACACCACAAAAGTAGAAATCAAGAAGGAGCATCAATTGTTGATGGTTGGTGAAACCACTAGTTTCAAGAAGGGCAAGGGCAAGAAGGGATACTTCATGAAACGGCAAATCAGCTGCTGCTCTAGTGAAGAAACCCAAAGTTGAACCCAAACCCGAGACTAAGTGCTTCTGTAATAAGGGGAACAGCCACTGGAGCAGAATTACCCTAGATACTTGGTAGATGAGAAGGCTGGCAAGGTCGGTAGAAGTATATTGGATATACATTGTGTTAATGTGTACTTTACTAGTACTCCTAGTAGCACCAGGGTATTAGATACCGGTTCGGTTACTAAAAGTTAGTAACTCGAAATAAAAGCTACGGAATAAACGAAGACTAGCTAAAAGGTGAGATGACGATATGTGTTGGAAGTATTTCCAAGGTTGATCAAATATCGTATGCTCCCTCTACCATCAAGATTGGTGTTTGCGTTGAGCATAGACATGATTGGATTATGTCTATCGCAATATGGTTATTCATTTAAGGAGAATAATGGTTACTCTGTTTATTTAAATAATACCTTCAATGGTCTTGCACCTAAAATGAATGGTTTATTAAATCTCGATCGTAGTGATACACATGTTCATGCCAAAAGATATAAGATAGTAATGATAGTACCACCTACTTGTGGCACTGCCACGTAAGTCATATCAGTATAAAACGCATGAAGAAGCTCCATGTTGATGGATCTTTGGGCTCACTCATTTTTTAAAAAGTTTGAGACATGCGAACCATGTCTATTGGTGTATATGCATGAAGAAACTCCATGCAAATGGACCGTTTGGAATCACTTGATTTTGAATCACTTGAGACATGCAAATCATACCACATGGGCAAGATGACTGAAAGCCTCATTTTCAGTAAAATGGAACTAGAAAGCAACTTGTTGGAAGTAATACATTTTGATGTGTGCAGTCCAATGAGTGATGAGGCATGTAGTGGATATCATTATGTTCTTAATTCACAGATGATTTGAGTAGATGTTGAGTATATTTACTTGATGAATCATGAGTCTGAATTATTGAAAGGTTCAAGTAATTTCAGGGTGAAGTTGAAAGATCGTCGTGACAAGAGGATACAAGATCTATGATATGATCATAGAGATGAATATCTGAATTACGAGTTTGGCACAGAATTAAGACATTGTGGAAATTGTTTCACAACTAATACAGCCTGGAGCACCATAGTGTGATGGTATGTCCGAACATCATAACTGCACCCTATTGGATATGATGCATACCATGATGTCTCTTATCGAATTACCACAATAGTTTATGGGTTAGGCATTAGAGACAACCACATTTACTTTAAATAGGGCACCACGTAATTCCGATGAGATGACACCGTATGAACTATGGTTTAGAGAAACCTAAGCTGTCATTTCTTAGAAGTTTGGGGCTGCGACGCTTATGTGAAAAAGTTTCAGGCTGATAAGCTCGAACCCAAAGCGGATAAATGCATCTTCATAGGACACCTAAAACAGCTGGGTATACCTCCTGTCTCAGATAAGAAAGCAATAAGGGATTGTTTCTAGAATCGGGTCCTTTCTCGAGGAAAAGTTTCTCTCGAAGGAATTGAGTGGGAGGATGGTGGAGACTTGATGAGGTTATTGAACCGTCACTTCAACTAGTGTATAGCAGGGCACAAAGAGTTGTTCCTGTGGCACCTACACCAATTGAAGTGGAAGCTTATGATATTGATCATGAGACTTCGGATCAAGTCACTCCCAAACCTCGTAGGATGACAAGGATGCATACTACTTCAGAGTGGTACGCAATCCTGTCTTGGAAGTCATGTTGCTAGACAACAATGAACCTACGAGCTATGGAGAAGCGATGGTGGGCCCGGATTCCAAAATGGCTCGAGGCCATATAATCCGAGAGAGGATCCATATATGAAAAACAAAGTGTAGACTTTGGAAGAACTACTTGATGGTCGTAAGGCTGTTAGGTACATATGGATTTTAAAAGGAATACGGACAATGATGGTAAATGTCACCATTAAGAAAGCTTGACTTGTCGTTAAGATGTTTCCCGACAAGTTCAAGGAGTTGACTACGATGAGACTTTCTCACTCGTAGCGATGCTAAGAGTCTGTTGGAATTATATTAGCGATTACTGTATTATTTATGAAATCTTGCATATAGGATGTCAAAACATTGTTTCCTCAACGATTTTCTTGAGGAAAGGTTGTATGTGATACAACCGGAAGGTTTTTACAATCCTGAAAGATGCTAACAAGTATGCAAAGCTCCAGCAGTCCTTCTAAGGACTGGAGTAAGCATCTCGGAGTTGTAATGTATGCTTTGATGAGATGATCAAAGTTTTGGGTGTATTCAAAGTTTATGAGAAACTTGTATTTCCAAAGAAGTGAGTGGGAGCACTATAGAATTTCTGATGAGTATATGTTGTTAACATATTGTTGATCGGAAATGATGTAGAATTTCTAGAAAGCATGCAGAGTTATTTGAAAAGTGTTTTTCAATGGAAAGCCTGGATTAAGCTACTTGAACATTGAGCATCAAGATCTATAAGGATAGATCAAAATGCTTAATGGTACTTTCAAATGAGCACATACCTTGACATGATCTTGAAGGTGTTCAAGATGGATCAGTCAAAGAAGGAGTTCTTGCCTGAGTTGTAAGGTATGAAGTTGAGACTTAAAGCTCGACCACGGCAGAAGAAAGAGGAAGGACGAAGGTCGTCCCCTATGCTTTTGTCATAGGCTCTCTACAGTATGCTATGCTGTGTGCCACACCTGAAGTGTGCCTTGCCATGAGTCAGTCAAGGGGTACAAGAGTGATCCAAGAATGGATCACAGGACAGCGTTCAAAGTTGTCCTTAGTAACTAGTGGACTAAGGAATTTTCTCGATTATGGAGGTGGTAAAAGAGTTCGTCGTAAAGGGTTACGCCGATGCAAACTTTGACACTAATCCAGATTATTCTGAGTAGTAAACTGGATTCGTATAGTAGAACAGTTGTTTGGAATAGCTCCAAATAGAACGTGGTAGCTGCATCTAGGAGATGACATAGAGATTTGTAAAGCACACACGGATCTAAAAGGTTCAGATCCGTTGACTATAACATCTCTCACAAGCATAACATGATCAAACCCAGAACTCATCGAGTGTTAATCACATGGTAATGTGAACTAGATTATTGACTCTAGTAGACTCTTTGGGTGTTAGTCACATGGGGATGTGACCTTGAGTGTTAATCACATATCGATGTGAACTGGATTATTGACTCTAGTGCAAGTGGGAGACTGTTGGAAATATGCCCTAGAGGCAATAATAAATTGGTTATTATTATATTTCCTTGTTCATGATAATCGTTTATTGTCCATGCTAGAATTGTATTGATAGGAAACTCAGATACATGTGTGGATACATAGACAACACCATGTCCCTAGTAAGCCTCTAGTTGACTAGCTCGTTGATCAATAGATGGTTACGGTTTCCTGACCATGGACATTGAATGTCATTGATAACGGGATCACATCATTAGAAGAATGATGTGATGGACAAGACCCAATCCTAAGCCTAGCACAAGATCATGTAGTTCGTATGCTAAAGCTTTTCTAATGTCAAGTATCATTTCCTTAGACCATGAGATTGTGCAACTCCCGGATACCGTAGGAGTGCTTTGGGTGTGCCAAACGTCACAACGTAACTGGGTGGCTATAAAGGTACATTACAGGTATCTCCGAAAGTGTCTGTTGGGTTGGCACGAATCGAGAGTGGGATTTGTCACTCCGTGTAAACGGAGAGGTATCTCTGGGCCCACTCGGTAGGACATCATCATAATGTGCACAATGTGATCAAGGAGTTGATCACGGGATGATGTGTTACGGAACGAGTAAAGAGACTTACCGGTAACGAGATTGAACAAGGTATCGGGATACCGATGATCGAATCTCGGGCAAGTACAATACCGCTAGACAAAGGGAATTGAATACGGGATTGATCGAATCCTCGACATCGTGGTTCATCCGATGAGATCATCGTGGAACATGTGGGAACCAACATGGGTATCCAGATCCCGCTGTTGGTTATTGACCGGAGAGCGTCACGGTCATGTCTGCATGGTTCCCGAACCCGTAGGGTCTACACACTTAAGGTTCAATGACGCTAGGGTTATAAAGGAAGTTTGTATGTGGTTATCGAATGTTGTTGGAGTCCCGGATGAGATCCTGGACGTCACGAGGAGTTCCAGAATGGTCCGGAGGTAAAGATTTATATATGGGAAGTCCTGTTTTGGTCACCGGAAAAGTTTCGGGGTTTATCAGTAACGTACCGGGACCACCGGGAGGGTCCCGGGGGTCCACCAAGTGGGGCCACCAGCCCCGGAGGGCTGCATGGGCCAAGTGTGGGAGGGGACCAGCCCCAGGTGGGCTGGTGCGCCCCCCCCCCACCAAGGCCCAAGGCGCAAGGAAGAGGGGAAGGGGGCAAACCCTAGGGCAGATGGGCCCTAAGGCCCACCCTGGTGCGCCTCCCCCTCTCCCCTCCCCTTGGCCGCCCCTAGATGGGATCTAGGGGGCTGCCGCCACCCCTAGGGAGGGAACCCTAGGTGGGGGCGCAGCCCCTCCCCTTCCCTATATATAGTTGAGGTTTGGGCTGCCCAATACACACGAGTTCCTCTCCTTCTTGGCGCAACCCTACCCCTCTCCATCCTCGTCTATTGCGGTGCTTGGCGAAGCCCTGCAGGATTGCCACGCTCCTCCATCACCAGCACGCCGTCGTGCTGCTGCTGGACGGAGTCTTCCTCAACCTCTCCCTCTCTCCTTGCTGGATCAAGGCATGGGAGACGTCACCGGGCTGTACGTGTGTTGAACGCGGAGGTGCCGTCCGTTCGACACTAGGATCTCTGGTGATTTGGATCACGACGAGTACGACTCCTTCAACCCCGTTCTCTTGAACGCTTCCGCTTAGCGATCTACAAGGGTATGTAGATGCACTCTCCTTCCCCTCGTTGCTGGTCTCTCCATAGATAGATCTTGGTGACACGTAGGAAAATTTTGAATTTCTGCTACGTTCCCCAACAGCGGGCAAGGACCGGAGGCTCTGAGTCGTGATGTACTATAGCACCACATATCGGAACCATGCCAAAAATCTCCGTGTCTCCAATTGTGTTTGCACACTTCATTCCCATCCCTTTACTTTCTTGCAAGTTGCATGCTTTACTTTCCGCTGCTCATATACTCTTGCCATGCTTGCTTGAAATGTATTGTGAATGTTTAACCTTGTGCTAAAACTCCATCTTAACTTAAAGAAATTAAAAACTGCTACTTTTCCTTGTTGAGAGTCTAATCACCCCCTCTAGACACCTCTTCTCGATCCTACAGGCGGCGGGGATGGGTGACCGCCCTAGTCGCCTAGGAGAGCGACTCGGGGGCAGTTATCGGGCCATCTTCCTCTCATCCCCGAGGCTTGACTAAGGCACTTCACTTGGTCTCCAACACTTCTAGTGAGGTTCTCAATCTCACTAGCTTTGTTGGTTACATGTATTAGGGCCCTCCTCATTCTTCTTAATGTGGCCTCTCTCCTTTATAGGAGAGGTATTTCCATTATGGTTTTTGTGGCTATCGGTGGAGGAGGTCGAGGCCAACCCCTCGGTTGGATCTTGAATTCAGAGGAGCTATTTAAACCTTAATTAGTAGGCTTCTAACCTAAAATTTTATTTTAGAAGCCTATTAACCTAAACTTTTATTTTAGAATCTTACTAATTAAGGTTTAAATAGTAGGCTTATAAACTAAAATTTTAGGCTGGACTTTTAGAATAAGCTGGATATGATGCAGCTTATTTCCACAGCCACAAATAAACCACGAAAGAATTGACCCTTATAGGATGATAAAACATAAGCAGAAGTCAAAGACAACCCAAGTACGGGAGGTTCACAAGAAACATGAAATCTACCAAGTACGTCCATGAACATCCCTCATGGACCAAAGCAAGCCCCTTTTATGGACCAAGTACATCAGACATGTTTTCCTTTCTCCTTTTTGAGGGTATTGACCTTACTTTTCTCTCCCACGAGAGTATTGGTGGTCATTTCTACACTACCAAGAGCCTATAAAAGGCACACCGTAGATCACTTGTAAGTCATCTCTCGTTGAGCAAAGTGATACCACTAAAAGGCGTGTTGTAGGCTTATTTGAGGTGATTATTAGGAAAACAGACTCGGGTGAAGGTTTTCTTTGAGCATTGGATTTCCAGTTGAAAACGGACATGGAAGAAGATTTTCTTGAGTCTCAAACTTCCATTTGAATGGTGGGTTTTGAGCAATTTCATCTCTGATCGCCCGACTCGAATCGACAATCACCAAGGATGTCGTATGGACAGATCAGCCACCGACACGATTTGAGGTTGACGATATGTATCCAAGGCCATACGCACACAAATACATTGTTGTTTAGCTTTCGAGAGTATACATGAACCTGTTGCAAACTTCCATCGCACGGGATTGTGACGCTTGCTAGAGTCACAACACACCAACCGGATCAACAACGAGTACCACAACAGCACATAACAAACATAAACTTCCTTCAATAATAATTCAAAATGTACAAATGCTGAAGTACCAACAAAATAAGCTTCTACTCCCTCCGTCCGGAAATACTTGTCCTCAAAATGGTTGTATCTAGACTTTTTTTAGTTATAGATACATCCAGTTTATCAATTTGTAGGACAAGTATTTCCGGACGGAGGGAGTACATGCGAGAACTGACCAGGTGGTTTGACAAGAAACCCCCGCTACAAAAGGTACAAGAATCAACACCCTCGCCGGGGTGGTGCAAACAAACGACACTCTGTTTCAGGTCTCCAGCACACGCATGAGCTGAATCGCCGACACCAAAATAAATGTCCCAGACTACATGCTTCAGTGAACCCACTGAAACTGACCCGACGTCCTACAGAATTGTTCGAAACCATCAATCGACCTTACCTTTCAAATTTGTTCCATGACCAAAACACTTTCAGCGAACCACGACGCCATGGAAACCATGGCACATTCAAGCATCTGCGATTTGGACCTCAAGCAACTGAATGACAGGTACAGGTTGGTCAGCCTCGGACTGATCAGAAGCACTTCATGTGGACGATCGACGGGCCGGTTTCATCGTACTCTGCCTTGGAGATCCACATCTGCGAAACAAATGGAGGCACGCCATTAATCTCGCAGGGTGAAACGAGCAGTAACAGAGCAAGCATTAGTAGCATGTAGGGGAAAAATGGGTACCTGCTGGAAGGTACTGAGAGAGGCGAGAATGGAGCCGCCGATCCAGACACTGTACTTCCTCTCCGGCGGGGCGACGACCTTCACCCTCATGCTGCTGGGCGCGAGCGCGGTGATCTCCTTGTTCATGCGGTCGGCGATCCCAGGGAACATGGTGGAACCCCCGCTGAGCACGACATTGCCGTACAGATCCTTCCTTATATCCACGTCGCACTTCATGATGGAGTTGTACGTGGCCTCGTGGATGCCGGCGGCCTCCATGCCGATCATGGAGGGCTGGAAGAGCACCTCGGGGCACCTGAACCGCTCCGCGCCGATGGTGATCACCTGGCCGTCCGGCAGCTCGTAGTTCTTCTCGACGGCGGAGCTGGTCCTGGCCGTCTCCAGCTCCTGCTCGTAGTCGAGGGCGACGTAGGCGAGCTTCTCCTTGATGTCCCTGACGATTTCCCGCTCGGCGGTGGTGGTGAAGGAGTAGCCCCTCTCGGTCATGATCTTCATGAGGCCGTCGGTGAGGTCGCGGCCGGCGAGGTCGAGCCGGATGATGGCGTGGGGGAGCGTGAAGCCCTCGTAGATGGGGACGGTGTGGCTGACGCCGTCGCCCGAGTCCATGACGATGCCGGTGGTCCGGCCGCTGGCGTAGAGGGAGAGCACGGCCTGGATGGCCACGTACATGGCGGGGCAGCTGAAGGTCTCGAACATGATCTGGGTCATCTTCTCCCGGTTGGCCTTGGGGTTCATGGGCGCCTCCGTGAGCAGCACGGGGTGCTCCTCCGGCGCCACCCGGAGCTCGTTGTAGAAGGTGTGGTGCCAGATCTTCTCCATGTCGTCCCAGTTGCCCACCACGCCGTGCTCGATCGGGTACTTGAGCGTCAGGATGCCTCGCTTGGACTGCGCCTCGTCGCCCACGTACGCGTCCTTCTGGCCCATGCCCACCATCACCCCCGTGTGCCGCGGCCTGCCCACGATGCTCGGGAACACGGCCCTCGGCGCGTCGTCGCCGGCGAACCCCGCCTGCAGTTTGACACGAAGGACGGTTGTTCAGTTAGCGCGAACGCTAAAATGTACTCTGCACTACAACATGCTAACTGAATTTGGGATTGACACCATGACAGGGGAACTGACCTTGACCATTCCGGTGCCATTGTCACACACAATCGGCTGGACATCCTCTTCAGCCATTTCTCAAGCGGTTTTCTGTGACAGAAGAATTCTATTTTTCAGTCTGTTTCTTCAATTTCGATAATAAAAGATCAGGGCATGGTATTGAGCATCACAACAATATTTTTTGCTCACATATATACAGATGGATCCAAGACAAACGCGTGATAACAAACGGATAGTTTGCCGGCCATCACGCAGGATTTCTCGAGGTATTACATGGTATGATTAGCGGGGGATTTGACTCTTAATCAGCTACAATCACGGTAAAAGTACAACATACATATATCAAGAAATTGATCCAATCTTTCGCAAATCACGTGTTTAATTAGGAAAGATAGTACTAGTTCACGATTCACTGGTCATCCCGAACACGAAGCGGTCAACAGAAAAGATACTGCAGCCCGTGGTCAGCGGTCACCAGGGAAGGGAACTCGTGTATCATCGACTTGACCAGCAACGGCTGTCGCGCAAGCTACCAGCTAAAGATCCTACCAATCCGATGATCAAACACCATGGACGACCACCATGGATCGCGTCGTACCAACTATCAACCACCAAACCCCCATGCCAGCGAGAAAACCACCGGAAAAACTACGAGCCGACACCTCGCGCGGCGATCTATGAGAACGATCCATCGGAACTACGGACCAAATCGGTTCAGGGAGGAGGGGGAGGAAATCATACCTTTGCTCGGGCGGGCTCGTTGACGGATTGGGGGGGCTCGGAGTGACGCGAGCGGCGTGAGAGCGAGGCGGGGGCAAATGGGAGAGGAGACGAAGCAACACGAAAGGTGGATGGGGAGCAGTTTTATATGCCCTGCGGGCCGCCCGCCTGCTCCGCTTGGACTGGCTCTCGGTAGCTCGGGTGTCCGCTGCGTTCTTGGCCGGGCTTGACGCCACCATCCATGTCACGGCACGGCACGGCGCAGGCATTCAAGCGGAACGACGACCCGGACAACATCGTGCTCCTGGCCGACCTGGTCCGGGTCAGTGGGGAAACGCAGTGTGCGTCCGATGGTGTCTCCACTGCGCGGGCGGCTGCAGCGCGGAACTTTCGGTGTGTGATCCGGCAAGTCCACGTCGGATGTCGTGGCTGGTGGGGACGCCGGCGGCTGACGTGGCCTTTGTACTTGCGTGCGGTGGAGCCTAACCCTTTTTTTTCTGTTATTATAAGGGCATCTTCAACAACAACCCGTAAATTTCCTCTCTCGTCCGTCCGCAGACAGGGGGACCAGTCCACGGACATGGATGCCGGATGACGCCACCCAACCGTAGCCGCATACATCCAGCCTTCCTCAAATTTTTTTGAGCCGCACGATCAAATAGCAGCATACAAAGGGTGTAAACATTCAAATAGCCGCATGCAGCAGTAGTTCAAATTTTAAAAAGTTCAAATATTACATCCCAACACTGTTTCCCCTTTAACCGCCCACTGATACTGAATCAGATATTCCTTCAATTGCTCACGAGTTGGTCAATGCCGAAATTGTTGATGCATTTGAATAAACTCTTCAAATATGGTCGGACTCTGGTCTGGAAGTTGGATAGGATCACCCATGTTCTCAAGTTCTAGAGCTGCGGCAACATCGTCACCCTCATCCTCGGCGATCATGTTGTGCATGATCACACATCATGTCATCACCTCCCACAAGGTCTCCGAATCCCATTGTCTAGTAAGGCCACGAACAACTGCAAAACAGGCCAGCAGAACTCCGAATGCCCTCTCGACATCCTTTCTAACCGCTTCTTGTCTTTGGGCAAAGTGAGCCTTTTTCTGGCCAATTGGGTTAGAAATGGTGCTGTCAAAGGTAGCCCAGAAGGATAGGTACCATCAACCAGATAGTAGCCCATATTGTACTCATGTCCATTGACAGTATAGTGGCAAGGAGGAGCTTTTCCTTCAATCAGCCTCGCAAACAACGATGATCACTGCAGCACATTGATGTCCTTATGAGACCCTGGTATATTGATAACCCACAAGTATAGGGGATCGTTTGTAGTATTTTTCGATAAATAAGAGTGTCAAACCCAACGAGGAGCTAAAAGGAGAACAAATATTCCTTCAAGTTCTATCGACCACCGATACAACTCTACGCACACTTAACGTTTGCTTTACCTAGAACAAGAATAAAACTAGGAGTACTTTGCGAGAATAAAACTACGAATAAATTGCAAGATAATAAAAGTAGATAGCTTTTGTCACACAAGAAAGTCATTTGTCCCTAGGTGATCCATAACTAGACCGGTGATCATTATTGCAATTTTATATGAGGGAGAGACATGAGCTAACATACTTTCCGTATTTGGATCATATGCACTTATGATTGGAACTCTAGCAAGCATCTGCAACTACCAAAGATCATTAAGGTAAAACCCAACCATAGCATTAAGTATCAAGTCCTTTTTATCCCATACGCAACACCCCCCTTACTCGGGTCTGTGCTTCTGTCACTCACGCCACCGACCATAAGTGAATCATGAACGTATTGCAACAACCTATAGCGGGGACCCCTCACGTTTTCGCGACACGAAGGGCGTCATAGGACAACACCAAAATAAAATATACAACTCAAACCAATCATAATCATCTATCAACCCATAGGACAAAACGAATCTACTCAAACATCATAAGATAGCCATAGATCATTGAGAAATAATATATAGCGTTGAGCACCATGTTTAAGTAGAGATTACAACGGTTAGAATAGGTGTTACACTGCTGCATAGAGGGGGAGAAAGTTGGCGTTGACGGTAGCCAGAGTGTTGATGTAGATTGTCGTCACGATCCTTGCCCCAGCGGCACTTGGGCGCCACCGGGAGAGAGGGGGAGAGAGCCCCCTCCTCCTTCTTCCTTGGTCTTCCCTTAGATGGGAGGAGAGTCCCCCCTCTGGTCCATGGCCTCCATGGAGGCGGAGGGGCGAGAGTCCCTCCGAGATTGGATCTCTCTTTCTGTTATCTTCTTTTTCGCATTCCGGTTTTCTAGCCGAAAACCATTTCTTATATTTCCGGAGATCCGTAACTCCGACTGCGCTGAGATTTTAACACGATCTTTTTTCCGGATATAAGCTTCCTTGCGCTTGAAGTAGAGCAGCAACCGCCTTACGAGGTGGCCACCACCCACCACCACGCGCCTAGGGGCTGGTCGCGCCCTGGTGTCTTGTGGAGGCCGTGAGCCTCCATTTGCGTTGATTCCACCCTCCCAAAAATCACATATATTCCAAAATAATTATTCGTAAATTTTTATTGCATTTGGACTTTGTTTGATATGGATATTCTGTGAAACAAAAAACATGCAACAAACACGAACTGGCACTTGGCACTGGATCAATATGTTAGTCCCAAAAAATAATATAAAATGTTGCCAAAAGTATATAGAAGTTGTATAATATTGGCATGGAACAATAAAAAAATTATAGATACAACGGGGACATGTCAGCTGTTGGGAAACATTGCATGGAAAACAAAAAAATTCTACGCACACGCAAGATCTATCCATGGAGATGCGTAACAATGAGGGGAAGAGTGTGCCTACATACCCTCGTAGACAGTAAGTAGAAGCGTTTAACAACACGGTTGATATAGTCGAACTTCTTCGCGCTCCACCCGATCAAGTACCGAACGTATGGCACCTCCGCGTTCTGCACACGTCCAGTTCGGTGACGTCCTCCGCCTTCTTGATTCAGCAAGACGGCGAGGTAGTAGATGAATTCCAGCAGCATGACGGCGTGGTGATGGTGATGGTGAAGTGATCTCCGCAGGGCTTCGCCTAAGCACTACGAAAATATGACCGAGTGTGTAAACGGTGGAGGGGGACACCGCACACGGCTCTGTCCCTGTGTGGTGCCCCTTCCCCATGTATATATGGGTGTGAGGGGAGAGGGAGGCAGCCAGGGCATCCAGGGTGCGCCCTAGGGGCTGGCCGCCGACCCTAGGGCTCTTGCCCTCTTGCGCCCCCTTTCCTTGTATGGACAAGGTGAAAAGGAAAGAGGGGGAGAGGGAAGGAAGTGGGAGTCCAACTCCACACTTTCCTTTCTTCCTCCCTTTCCTTTCCCTCCCCATAGGGACGGCCCCTATAGAGGGTGCACCAACCCCTTGTGGGCCCCCTTTCCTTGTATGGACAAGGGGAAAAGGAAAGAGGGGGGAGAGGGAAGGAAGTGGGAGTCCAACTCCACACTTTCCTTTCCCTCCCCATAGGGCTGGCCCCTATAGAGGGTGCACCAGCCCCTTGTGGGCTGGTGTGTTCTCTCACTTGGCCCATAACGCCCATAATTTTGCCGGGGATGCCCGAAATTCCTTTCCGGTGACCTGATAAGTACCTGGTACCCTCTGAAACACTTTCGGTGTCCGAATACTATCATCCTATATATATATATATATATATATATATATATATATATATATATCAATCTTTACCTCTCAACCATTTCAAGACTCCTCATCATGTCCGTGATCTCATCAAGGACTCCAAACAATATCCAGTCACCAAATCATATAACTCATGTAACACTATATCGTCAACGAACGTTAAGCGTGCGGACCCTATGGGTTCGAGAACTATGTAGACATGACCGAGACACCTCTCCGGTCAATAACCAATAGCGGAACCTGGATGCCCATATTGGGTCCTACATATTCTGCGAAGATTTTTATCGGTTGAACCGTTATGACAACATACACAATTCCCTTTGTCCATCGATATGTTACTTGCCCGAGATTCGATCGTCGGTATCTTCATACCTAGTTCAATCTCATTACCAGCAAGTCTCTTTACTCGTTCTGTAATACTTCATCCTCTAATTAAATCATTAGTCACTTTGCTTGCAAGGCTTCTTGTGATGTGTATTATCGAGAGGGGCCAAAGATACCTCTCCGATACTCGGAGTGAAAATCCTAATCTTGATATATCCCAACTCAACAAACACCTTCGGAGATATCTATAGAGCATCTTTATGATCACCCAGTTACGTTGTGACGTTTGATAGCACACAAGGTATTCCTCTGGTATCCGGGAGTTGCATAATCACGTAGTCGAAGGAATATGTATTTGACATGAAGGAAGCAATAGCAATAAAACTGAACGATCATTATGCTAAGCTAACGGATGGGTCTTGTCCATCACATCATTCTCCTAATGATGTGATCCCGTTATGAGATGACAACACATGTCCATGGTTTGGAAACATTAACCATCTTTGATCAGCGAACTAGTCTAGTAGAGGCTTACTAGGGACATAATATATCTTTATTTATTCACACATGTATTTAGGTTTTCAATCAATACTATTCTAGCATGAATAATAAACCTTTATCATGAATAAGGAAATATAAAATAACAACTTTATTATTGCCTCCAGGGCATATTTCCTTTAGTCTCCCACTTGCACTAGAGTCAATAATCTAGATTACATTGTGATGAATCTAACACCCATGGAGTCTTGGTGCTGATCATGTTTTGCTCACAGAAGAGGCTTAGTCAACGGGCCTGCCACATTCAGATCCATATGTACTTTGAAAATTTCTATGTCTCCATCCTTGACCTTTTCACGAATGGAGTTGAAGGGTCTCTTGATGTGTTTGGTTTTCTTGTGAAACCTGGATTCCTTCATCAAGGCAATGGCTCCAGTGTTGTCACAAAAGATTTTCATTGGACCCGATGCACTAGGTATTACACCTAGATCAGATATGAACTCCTTCATCCAGACTCCTTCATGTGCTGTTTTCGAAGCAGCTATGTACTCCGCTTCACACGTAGATCCCGAAGGGAAATGTAGTAATTTCAGAAATTTTCCTACGCACACACAAGATCATGGTGATGCATAGCGGGAGAGTATAGTCCACGTACCCTCGTAGACCGTAAGCGGAAGCATTATAACAACGCGGTTGATGTAGTCGTACATCTTCACGATCCAACCAATCCTAGTACCGAAAGTATGGCACCTCCGCGATCTGCACACGTTCGGCTCGGTGATGTCCCATAAACTCTCGATCCAGCTGAGTGTCGAGGGAGAGCTTCGTCAACACGAAGGCGTGATGACAGTGATGATGAAGCTACCAGTGCAGGGCTTCGCCTAAGCACTGCAACGATATGGCCGAGGTGGATTATGGTGGAGGGGGCACCGCACGCGGCAAAGACAATGTCTGTTGTTGTGCTCTAGGGTGCCCCTGCCCCCGTATATAAAGGAGAAAGGGGGGAGGCCGGCCGGCCCTTGGGGCGCGCCAAGGAGGGGATGAGTACTCCTCCTAGTAGGAGTAGGACTCCCCCTTTCCTAGTCCAACTAGGAGGAGGAAGGGGGAAGGAAGGAGAGGGAGAGAGGGAGGGAAAGAGGGGGCGCCGCCCCCCTCCTTGTCCAATTTGGACTCCTCAAGGGGGAGGGGGGCGGCCAGCCCTATGGCCCCCTCCTCTCTCTCACAAGGCCCATGTTGGCCCATTAGTCCTCCCGGGGGTTCCGATAACCCCCAGCACTCCGATAATTATCCGGTGACCCCCGGAACTCATCCGGTGTCTGAATATAGTCATCCAATATATCAATCTTTATGTCTCGACCATTTTGAGACTCCTCATCATGTCCGTGATCAAATCCGAGACTCCGAACTACCTTCGGTACATGAAAACACATAAACTCATAATACCGATGGTCACCGAATGTTAAGCGTGCGGACCCTATGGGTTCGAGAACTATGTAGACATGACCGAGACACGTCTCTGGTCAATAACCAATAGTGGAACCTGGATGTTCATATTGGCTCCCACATATTCTACGAAGATCTTTATCGGTCAAACCGCATAACAACATACATTGTTCCCTTTGTCATCGATATGTTACTTACCCGAGATTCAATCGTCGGTATCTCAATACCTAGTTCAATCTCGTTACTGTCAAGTCTCTTTACTCGTTCCGTAATGCATCATCCCGCAACTAACTCATTAGTCACATTGCTTGCAAGGCCTATAGTGATGTGCATTACCGAGAGGGCCCAGAGATACCTCTCCGACAATCAGAGTGACAAATCCTAATCTTGATCTATGCCAACTCAGCAAGTGCCATCGGAGACACCTGTAGAGTACCTTTATAATCACCCAGTTACGTTGTGACGTTTGGTAGCACACTAAGTGTTCCTCCTATATTCGGGAGTTGCATAATATCATAGTCATAGGAACATGTATAAGTCATGAAGAAAGCAATAACAATATACTAAACGATCAAGTGCTAAGCTAACAGAATGGGTCAAGTCAATCACACCATTCTCTAATGACGTGATCCCGTTAATCAAATGAAAACTCATGTCTATGGCTAGGAAACTTAACCATCTTTGATTCAACGAGCTAGTCAAGTAGTGGCATACTAGTGACACTCTGTTTGTCTATGTATTCACACAAGTACTAATTTTCTGGTTAATACAATTCTAGCATGAATAATAAACATTTATCATGATATAAGGAAATACAAATAACAACTTTATTATTGCCTCTAGGGCATATTTCCTTTAGTCTCCCACTTGCACTAGAGTTAATAATCTAGATTACACAATAATGATTCTAACACCCATGGAGTCTTGGTGCTTATCATGTTTTGCTTGTGGAAGAGGCTTAGTCAACGGGTCTGCAACATTCAGATCTGTATGTACTTTGCAAATCTCTATGTCTCCCTCCTTGACTTGGTCATGGATGGAATTGAAGCGTCTCTTGATGTGCTTGGTTCTCTTGTGAAATCTGGATTCCTTTGCCAAGGCAATTGCGCCAGTATCGTCACAAAAGATTTTCATTGGACCCGATGCACTAGGTATAACACCTAGATCGCATATGAACTCCTTCATCCAGACTCCTTCATTTGCTGCTTTCGAAGCAGCTATGTACTATGCTTCACACGTAGATCCCGCAATGACGCTTTGCTTGGAACTGCACCAACTGATAGCTCCACCATTCAATAAAAATACATATCTGGTCTGTGACTTAGAGTCATTCGGATCAGTGTCAAAGCTTGCATCGACGTAACCATTTATGACAAGCTCTTTGTCACCTCCATAAACGAGAAAGATATCCTTAGTCCTTTTCAAGTATTTCAGGATGTTCTTGACCGCTGTCCAGTGACCCACTCCTGGATTACTTTGGTACCTCCCTGCTAAACTAATAGCAAGGCACACATCAGGTCTGGTACACAACATTGCATACATGATAGAACATATGGCCTAAGCATAGGGAATGACTATCTTCTGAAGTGGTCGGGCATTGAGTCTGACTCAACTTCACACCTTGTAACACAGGCAAGAACCCTTTCTTTGCTTGATCCATTTTGAACTTATTCAAAACTTTGTCAAGGTATGTGCTCTGTGAAAGTCCAATTAAGTGTCTTGATCTATCTCTATAGATCTTAATGCCCAATATATAAGCAGCTTCACCGAGGTCTTTCCTTGAAAAACTCTTATTCAAGTATCCTTTTATGCTATCCAGAAATTCTATATCATTTCCAATCAATAATATGTCATCCACATACAATATTAGAAATGCTACGGAGTTCCCACTCACTTTCTTGTAAATACAGGCTTCTCCAATAGTCTGTATAAAACCATATGCTTTGATCACACTATCAAAACGTTTATTCCAACTCCGAGATGCTTGCACCAGTCCATAAATGGATCGCTGGAGCTTGCACACTTTGTTAGCATCCTTTGGATTGATAAAACCTTCAGGTTGCATCATATACAACTCTTCTTCCAGAAATCCATTCAGGAATGCAATCTTTACATCCATCTGCCAAATTTCATAATCATAAAATGCAGCAATTGCTAACATGATTCAGACGAACTTAAGTATCGCTACGGATGGGAATGTCTCATCGTAGTCAACTCCTTGAACTTGTCGAAAACCTTTCGCAACAAGTCAAGCTTTGTAGACAGTAACATTACCGCCAGCGTCAGTCTTCTTCTTGAAGATCCATTTATTCTCGATGGCTTGCCGATCATCGGGCAAGTCAACCAAAGTCCACACTTTGTTCTCATACATGGATCCCATCTCAGATTTCATGGCCTCAAGCCATTTTGCGGAATCTGGGCTCATCATCGCTTCCTCATAGTTTGTAGGTTCGTCATGGTCAAGTAACATGACTTCTAGAACAGGATTACCGTACCACTCTGGTGCAGATCTTACTCTGTTGACCTATGAGGTTCGGTAGTAAATTGATCTGAATTTGCATGATCATCATCATTAACTTACTCACTAATTGGTGTAAGAGTCACAAGAACAGATTTATGTGATGACCTACTTTCCAATAAGGGAGCAAGTACAGTTACCTCATCAAGTTCTACTTTCCTCCCACTCACTTCTTTCGAGAGAAACTCCTTCTCTAGAAAGGATCCATTCTTAGCAAGGAATGTCTTGCCTTCGGATCTATGATAGAAGGTGTACCCAACAGTCTCCTTTGGGTATCCTATGAAGACCCATTTCTCCGATTTGGGTTCGAGCTTATCAGGTTGAAGATTTTCCACATAAGCATCGCAACCCCAAACTTTAAGAAGCGACAACTTGGGTTTCTTGCCAAACCACAATTCATAAGGTGTCATCTCAACGGATTTAGATGGTGCCCTATTTAACGTGAATGCAGCCGTCTCTAAAGCATAACCCCAAAACGATAGCGGTAAATCAGTAAGAGACATCATAGATCGCACCATATCTAATAAAGTGCGGTTACGACATTCGGACACACCATTACCCTGTGGTGTTCCGGGTGGCGTGAGATGCGAAACTATTCCGCATTGTTTCAAATGAAGACCAAACTCGTAACTCAAATATTCTCCTCCATGATTAGATCGTAGAAACTTTATTTTCTTATTAAGATGATTTTCTACTCCACTCTGAAATTCTTTGAACTTTTCAAATGTTTTAGACTTATGCTTCATTAAGTAGATATACCCATATCTACTCAAATCATCTGTGCAGGTGAGAAAATAACAATACCTGCCACGAGCCTCAATATTCATCGGACCACATACATCAATATGTATGATTTTCAACAAATCTGTTGCTCGCTCCATTGTTCCGGAGAACGACATTTTAGTCATCTTGCCCATGAGGCATGGTTCACAAGTATCAAGTGATTCATAATCAAGTGATTCCAAAAGTCCATCGGAATGGAGTTTCTTCATGCGCTTTACACCAATATGACCTAAACAGCAGTGCCACAAATAAGTTGCACCATCATTATCAACTCTGCATCTTTTGGCTTCAATATTATGAATATGTGTGTCACTACTATTGAGATTTAATAAAAATAGACCACTCTTCAAGGGTGCATGATCATAAAAGATATTACTCATATAAATAGAACAAACATTATTCTCTGATTTAAATGGATAACTATCTCGCATCAAACAAGATCCAGATATAATGTTCATGCTTAATGCTGGCACCAAATAACAATTATTCAGGTCTAAAAATAATCCCGAAGGTAGATGTAGAGGTAGCATGCGGACTGCTATCACATCAACTTTGGAACCATTTCCCACGCGCATCGTCACCTCATCCTTAGCCAATCTTCGCTTAATCCGTAGTTCTTGTTTCGAGTTGCAAATATTAGCAATAGAACCAGTATCAAATACCCAGGCACTACTGCGAGCATTAGTAAGGTACACATCAATAACATGTATATCACATATACCTTTGTTCACCTTGCCATCCTTCTTATTCGCCAAATACTTGGGGCAGTTCCGCTTCCAGTGACCAGTCCCTTTGCAGTAGAAGCACTCCTCTCAGGCTTAGGTCCAGACTTGGGCTTCTTCACTTGAGCAGCAACTTGCTTGTTGTTCTTTTTGAAGTTCCCCTTCTTCCCTTTACCCTTTTTCTTGAAACAGGTGGTCTTGTTGACCATCCACACTTGATGCTCTTTCTTGATTTCTACCTCCGCAGCCTTTAGCATTGCGAAGAGCTCGGGAATTGTCTTATCCATCCCTTGCATGTTATAGTTCATCACGAAGCTCTTGTAGCTTGGTGGCAGCGATTGAAGAATTCTGTCAATGACACTATCATTAGGAAGATTAACTCCCAGTTGAATCAAGTGATCATTATACCTAGACATTTTGAGTATATGTTCACTGACAGAACTACTATCCTCCATCTTGCAGCTATAGAACTTATTGGAGACTTCATATCTCTCAATCTGGGCATTTGCTTGAAATATCAACTTCAACTCCTGGAACATCTCATATGCTCCATGACGTTCAAAATGTCGTTGAAGTCCCGGTTCTAAGCCGTAAAGCATGGCACACTGAACTATCGAGTAGTCATTAGCTTTGCTCTGTCAGACGTTCATAACATCTGGTGTTGCTCCTGCAGCAGGTTTGGCACCTAGCGGTGCTTCCAAGGCATAATTCTTCTATGCAGCAATGAGGATAATCCTCAAGTTACATACCCAGTCCGTGTAGTTGCTACCATCATCTTTCAACTTAGCTTTCTCTAGGAATGCATTAAAATTCGATGGAACAACAACACGGGCCATCTATCTACAACAACATAGACATGCAAAATACTATCAGGTACTAAGTTCATGATAAATTAAAGTTCAATTAATCAAATTACTTAAGAACTCCCACTTATATAGACATCCCTCTAATTATCTAAGTGATCACGTGATCCAAATCAACTAAACCATGTCCGATCATCACGTGAGATGGAGTAGTTTTCAATGGTGAACATCACTATGTTGATCATATGTACTATATGATTCATGCTCGACCTTTCGGTCTGAGTGTTCCGAGGACATATCTGCATATGCTAGGCTCGTCAAGTTTAACCCAAGTATTCTGCGTGTGCAAAACTGGCTTGCACCCGTTGTATGTGAACGTAGAGCTTATCACACCCGATCATCACGTGGTGTGTCAGTGTCAAAACCGGTGGATCTTGGGTAGGGGGTCCCGAACTGTGCGTCTAGGCCGGATGGTAACAGGAGGCAGGGGACATGATGTTTTACCCAGGTTCGGGCCCTCTTGATGGAGGTAAAACCCTACGTCCTGCTTGATTAATATTGATGATATGGGTAGTACAAGAGTAGATCTACCACGAGATCAGAGAGGCTAAACCCTAGAAGCTAGCCTATGGTATGATTGTTATTGTGATTGTTGTCCTACGGACTAAAACCCTTCGGTTTATATAGACACTGGAGAGGGTTAGGGTTACACAAGGTCGGTTACAAAGGAGGAGATATCCATATCCGTATTGCCTAGCTTGTCTTCCATGCCAACTAGAGTCCCATCCAGACACGAGACGAAGTCTTCAATCTTGTATCTTCATAGTCTAACAGTCCGGCCCATGGAGATAGTCCGGCTGTCCGGAGACCCTCTAATCCAGGACTCCCTCAGTAGCCCCTGAACCAGGCTTCAATGACGATGAGTCCGGCGTGCAGTATTGTCTTCGGCATTGCAAGGCGGGTTCCTTCTCCGAATACATCAGAAGAATTTGAATACGAGGATAGTGTCCGACCCCGCAAATTAAGTTCCACATTCCACCGCAGAGAGAATAATATTTTCGCAGATCTAATTTGCTGGCTTGTTTTGGCAGCATGACATTATGTCATGGCCCGGTGATTATTCGAACCGTTTCTCCACACATAACGCGAGGCAGTTTCTTGACACGTCTTGCCGAAGCGGAGATCGTGTTCCCTCAATTACGGGATTCTCATTAACGCGGTTGTGGGTAACCCAACCGTGTCTAGGACTCCTAGATTATAGGCAAGTCCTAAATGGCTACGGAGAGGACGCTTGATATTCACACTCTTTATAAAGGGACAAGGTTTTCGCTTTTTCCCTCTTGTGCTCAATCGAACCCTTCCCCCGTTTTGAGTTCTAACACCCAAAGCCTAGGTTAGGTGCTCCAGATCTTCAACCATGTCCGAATCCAGCTTTCAAGGCCGATGGATGCCCTCCCCCCTTCCAGAAGAGGACATTAAGAAGTTGAGGGAGGCCAAATACCTGACCGCCGAGGTTTCGCATCGGCTGCCTGCTCGAGGGCAGATCGTCCCTACTCCCGAACCCAACGAGAATGTCGTGTTCATCTCCCACTTCCTCCGAGGTCTAGGCCTCACTCTGGATCCCTTCGTCAGGGGTTTGATGTTCTATTACGGGCTAGATTTCCATGATCTAGCTCCGGACTCCTTTCTCCACATCTCAACATTTATTGTCGTGTGCGAGGCCTTCCTCCGCATCACCCCTCACTTCGGCTTGTGGCTCAATACCTTTGAAGTGAAACCGAAGATGGTCGAGGGGCAACATGCAGCGTGCGGAGGTGCATCAATAGGCAAGATGGCAGGAGCTCCATGGCCGAAAGGTTCCTTCCCAGAGGTGCCCAAATTATGGCAGCGGGAGTGGTTTTACGTCACAGCTCCCAGAAGTGCCAAGTGGGCGATTGCCCCCGCTTTTTGCTCGGGCCCCCCACCACAACTGATGTCGTGGATTAGCAGAGGTCTGAGTTGGGGTCCAACCAAGGACGTGCCTATACTGCAAAGCCGCATCCGAGATCTCTTCGAGGGAGATTTTAATTTGGTTGCGGTAATACAAGTTATGCTGGTCCGTCAAGTCCAGCCTTGCAAACGCCGACCCCTTCGCTTGTGGGAGTTCAACCCAGAGGGACCACGTGCCATTCAAAGTTTCCTCGGCCTGACGCACGAGGAGATGTACAAGTCATTCTTCGGACCTCAAGTAGAATGTCCGGATATTACCGAGGATGTGGGCCTGAGCAGTAACCGCGCCGCCGAACAAGTAAGAAATCCTCTAGCCGAACACACTGTCTTTTATTTGAAGTTATTTCTGAGAGTTTGCTTTTTGACCAGGACTAGCTAACAAAGGCGAAGATGATTCAGTGTTTGGCCCCCCTCCCTGAGGGTTTGGAAAATCTGGTATTGGAAAAGATGCTCGAGGTCGCACCTTGCCCGGAGCCCTT